>NW_025764517.1:0-69287 GCF_021365365.1 Ilyonectria robusta
ATTACTTTCTCCTCCCTTAAATAGCTTAATAACCTCCTAACAGATTCTTATATTATAACCAGGCCTTCTACAAATTCTATAGTATTATACCTTTAATTAAGCCCCCTCTTTATAACCCCCCTTACTAACAATTAGCTTATATCTATATATTAATATCTAATTAACTAATTATATCTCTTTCTTCCTCTATAATTATCTTCTCTTTATTTTATAAGTAGGTTTTTTTTACTTATACTGCTTACTAAGAGTCTTATTTACTTTTAAAGTATCTAGTTCTTAGATTTTAATAATACCAGTTAATATATTATTGCTATTATTCCCTTAGAAAATAACTAAAGTACCTCTATAATAGAAGTAGAAGAGCTATTTTAATACCTTCTAATTTACCTTTTAAGATATTCAGACTAAGAGCTAGCTTTAAGTATAATTTTTAGGGTTTTTAAAACTTAAGGGTTAGGGAGGCTAGCCTCCTTCTTAGTAGGTATTAGAGTCTGTAGCTGTATATTAAGCTTTAAGATAATTAATTCTAAGTTTAGAGGAATTAGACCGGCCCTTTTAAAACTCCTCTTAATATTGCTTTTATTATAGTAGCTTAGTAAGTAGTATAGAAGGCTAGGAGGAAGTTAGTCTTTAAAATATAGGTTATAGAGTATCTAATTAGATACTTAATTTACTGTCTATATGTTTTTTTAAGCGGCTTAAAGTACCTAATATTAAGAGGCTAAAGTAGATAAGATAAATAAGGCAGTATATAGAGTATAATAATATTATTTTTCTTATAATAATTTTAAAGTAGCTAAATAGTAGTTTTTATATCTATTAAGAATTAGAAGCTAATAGTAACTATTTAATTAAGTACTTATATATTAATTAAAATATTTTAGCTACTTAAAGCTTATTTTATTATTTATTTAGTTATTTTAAGTTATTATAATAGCCTAATTATCTAAAAAGTTACTATCTTAATACTAGCTAGTAAGATAATATTATTCTATAACTATAATAAATAGCTAGATTATCTAGTTTTTTATATTAATAGCTTAAATAACTATAACTTATTCTTAATTTCCAGGCTAGATTAATTTTAGGTTTTTATACCTTTCTATATTTATAATAACTATTCTACTTATAATTATATCTATTATAAAGCCAGTCTTATTAAAGTTATAAATATCTACTAAGCTAATACTATATTTTACAATTATATTCTATATAAGTATAAACTACTAATAAATAATAGCTAGATCTTTATATTTAGCCCTCTAATAGTTATATCTATAAGAAAAATATATCTTAAGCTCTAGTTACTACCATATAAAATTAGAAGCCCAGTTCTTGCTAATAGGAAGGGTATTGCAATTAGCAAGTAGTCAGTTGGCTATTTCTTTAATACTACGCAGCCGGGGGGGAAATTCTCGCGAGCCTAGATTAAGAATAAATTGAATAATAGTCTATTCCTCTAGATTAGAGAGTCGGCGTAATGTAGGGACCTAATTGCTGCGGGATTGAATGCCAGCTTGCCGGCGACCTAAAATCTTCCAATTAACCTTATAGATGCCTGCAGCTCGTCGGAGGCTAAGCTTTGAGTTATTTTGAAGAGCTTGAAGGGCAAGAAGAATATTTCCTTCGTTATGAGATAGCGGCATAATTAATAGTTGAGAAATTGATGATTGAATTAGAAGAGAGAAGATTGAGGGATTTTTAAGATATATGCTTGTTTGAGATATATACTTGTGGAGTATGTTATATATATTTAAATTAAAATAGCTATATTTTATAACTTAGCTAAAAATATTAATAATTTTAATATAAAAAGCTAAGTTTTTTTTTAGAAATTTAACTAAATTAAATATAATTTCTAGTTTTAAAAGTTATTATATTATATTAAATTAATATAAATACTAGCTATTTAAAATACTATTTAAAAAGTAAATTTACATAGCTTAAGTTATTATAAATATTAGAATTTTTAAGATATTAAATTTAATTTTAAAAATTATTAAAGTATATATTAAAATTAAAATAGCTAAAAATTAAAAAAGTAAAATAAACTTTTAATAAAAAAAACAGCTTAAAATTGAAATTGAAATTTAAGTAATTATAATATATATAATAAAAATATAATAAATTTAAATATTAAATTTTCTTATTAAAAAATATAAAAATATATTATAGTTATTAATAATATAAAAACTTATTAAAATTATAATAGTAAATTAGCTTTTTTTTAAAAAAAAAAACATTAAATATAATTTCTTTTAATATTATAATAAAATATAAAACTTTAAAATTATAGAAATTTATATTTTTTTAATTATTTAATATTTTAATTTTACTAAATTATAAATTAAAATAATAATAGCTATAAAAAAATTATAAACTTTTAAAAAATTCTTATTTATAAAAAATATTTCTTTTAAAATATAATAATTATAATAAATATATAATTTTTTTTTAAATTAAAAAATTAAATATATAGTAGCTTAAACTTATTTACTAAAAAATATTTCTATATTAAGTTATTTATAAAATACTTAAGAATATTATTATATATTTATAAAAAAATATAAATAAAAAGCTATAAGATAATAACAGTAAAACTACTTTATATCTAAGTAGTAATAGCAGAAATAGAAAAAGGAGTAAAGTTACTTATTAAGTTAAATACTAATAAGAAGACTAATAATAGAAACAGCTGGACGGTGCAGGCGCTTATTAAAAAGCTCGAGGCCGACAAGCGCAGGATAAGGCCGGCCGGACGCCGCTGCACTTAACCGCCAGTGAGGGATAGCTAGGCTACTCGCGGAACATTTTAGCCAACACCCCGCCCCATATCCTGCTGCCCTTTCTTGCTTACATATATACCGTCGTCCTAAGATAGTAATAGTTCCTAGGCTTCAGTCTTAGGACTAAGCTAGCCCTGGAACTCTGGTCGTTACAGGATAGAGATAGTCCTGGTATGGGGGCAGCCTGCGGATATAGGTTATTATGGGACGTTTCTAGGGCTTCAATCTATTTTACCCCTGCCATTTTTTATTTCGTCCCTCCCATTTTTATTTCAGTCCTCCCTTTCATGTCTCCCATTTCGTCCCTCCCATTTCTGGTTTTGTCTCCCCCCATTTCACCCCTTCATTTCGTCCCCCTTGTCTCGTTTCATCTCTCCTGTTTCGTCTCTCGTGCCTGCTTTTGAGGCAGCGTATTTTTGGGCTGCCACACACCATTCCCACTCTCCGTTCTCTGGCTTTGACGCTCGCCTCGTGAAGATTGTTGTGAGCTCCCATAAGGTATTTGGATTAAACCTTTTCGATCGATCCCAACTCAACGCCTAATCCCCGTCGAGAGGTCAAGTCCTGCCACCGAGACTCGACAGCAACATCCAGTACCCCGCACCCCGCAGCCAGCAACCAGATTCTGATGCTCACAACACAGCTACACAGAGGAGGGGGTAGAGGATGCCCTAAGCCTGCCCAGCCTGTGCCCCACGGGCGTCACTAGCCACACTCGTTCAAGATCAAGTCTTGTCGCCTCGTTGAGGCAAAATGAACGATCTTGTGACACGAACGGGCACAGAATGGGGTCGCGTCACAGATGTGAACGTAATCGTTCTGCTCTTCTCCAATTTAGTGAGCGGCAACGTAAAACTGGCAGCATTAATCGTAGGCGCCCAGGTGGAGCGGGCGCTTGGCTCCGGCTAACAACACGCTCAACCACAGCAACAACGACAAACTAGGATGTTGAAGCTACTGGTATCCTTCTATGTAACCGCCGATTATTTTGAGACTTACTAGTTCCAGGCTCCTTCTGGTAATCAGCTCCGAGAGGGACCTTATATTACTCAACATACAGCTATCAATATGTTATCGCCACCCGTATTAAGATAGGGTAGGGCTGCTGGTAAAGTGCTCTTTATGCCTTACCAGCATACTTTAACCCAAATTTCTGTTCTGGCGGGGTCTAACTAGTAACATCTATCTTAAGGCTGCCTCGATACTAGATTCTAGAAATGCTTGCGTGAGTCTGTACCTGGCACTTATGCTTGACTGGTAACCAGGATGTATTGAATCGGGTCCCAAATTAAATCCTCCTTATTCCCCACTCTGTGCCAGACGTTTCCTGTGAAGACGTTGAGACATTCTGAGTGCCCCTACGCGATTTTTGTTTTTCTCAGTGCGGCCTCCCTTGACTTTGTTCTGGGCATTTATTGTCTCACAGAACTCCATGGTTTCGGGCTGTAGTTGAGAAGTAGCGGCTCATGTTGAGTACCAATACTTGTTGGTTGCAGTGACTCGGGTCTTGGAAAAATAAACAGCAAAAGATGCAAGTATGAATGGTATGAAGCAAGACTGAATGTCCAGAGGCGAGGCGAAAGGTAAGAAACGTGTTGATAAAAACTAGAGACCAACTTGGAAAAAGCACGGAGTCTACGAGAACTTAAATACGCAAAGATGAATCCATTGCCAGATGGACTCGTATCTTCATCTCCAATACGAGCAGGGAAGTGAGGATGAGAGCGAGTACTCAGACGCACTAATGTAAGAACTGTTTCAATACTCGCCTTGGAAGCGCCGCTAGCCAAACTTTAAGCAAGAAAACTCAGCAATCGGATCAAGAATAGGATTCCAGAGTCTTGCAGCCGCGCGGCAAGGTGTGAGGCTGTATATACTATGGCGGCTAGGTAGTTGTAGCCTCAGGCTACAAACTTGGTGTCCACCCCACCATATCGAGGTTATTGCGGCGCAACTCTCGGGCAACAACAATCGTCAATCAACACCTCGCTCCCTCGTGCAACGCTTTGCTCAACGGTAGTCCCAATAAACCATCCTATACTGCATTTCAATTTATCTCTTCATACACAGAATGGTCAGGACTTGGCCTATGATGGCTCTCTATCGACGACCATGGCCCATATCGTCAGCTATTGCGCCACAACTTGATCCCTCAATCCCAGTTGAAGAAGAGAAGATACCAAATTATCATGCTGATCGATTCTACCCTATTCACCTTGGCCAAGTCCTCAACGGAGGGTATCAGGTTGCTACAAAGCTAGGCTACGGTGCCAACTCCACTGTATGGCTGGCTAGAGATCTAGACCGGTTAGCCGCATCCTCACAAAATTCAGGATAGCATCATCTAACATGCTGCAGCTGGCGCTGGTCAAAGGAGAAATATGTTGCCATCAAGGTCAATGCAATTAGCCAACCTTCACGGCGAGTTCCTGCGGAAAATGAACTCGACATCATGAGGCACATTTCTCGAGTGAACCCCCAGCATAAAGGTTGGCATTTCATCAGGAAGCTCTGCGACTCCTTTGCGCTACAGGGCACGTCGGGAACCCACAGCTGTCTCGTCTTAGAGGCTTTACGTGAACCTCTATGGCTCTATCGCAGAAGATATGTAGGCGGTGTGATACCTCCAGACATCCTGAAGATCTTGGTGCAAATGATCTTGCATGCACTCGACTATCTGCATTCAGAATGTCGTGTTATTCATACGGGTAGGTTATACGCTATGCCGGCTCTTTGGCCCTTTTCCGACCTTGACCAGACCTCAAGCCGGACAACATCATGCTAAAAATTGAAGATCCTTCGATTTTTGAACGAGGCGCTCAGGACGAGTTCGACAATCCGTTACCGCAGAAACACCTTGATGCACGTACCATCTACCTCTCTCGAAACAACTACGGACCACTTTCCGTCCCAACAGGGATCGTTCAGATTGTAGACTTTGATCTATCCGTTCGGACAGAGCCAGGTCAAATACATACGGGTGCCATTCAGGGAGAAATATACCGAGCACCAGAGGTGATACTCAACGCGGGCTACACATCCTCTGCCGACATCTGGAGCCTCGGGGTCATGGTAACACAATCCTTCCAGGGTCTTTTCTGACATGAGCGAGGAGGCTGACCACTTAACTTTGGTAGTTATGGGACTTGCTCGAGGGAAAGGGTCTTTTCAATCCTACAGCCCCTGGCAACGCCGATGAATATGACGACCAATCACACCTCGGCCAGATTGCAGCCTTGATCGGACCTCCACCCCAGAAGCTTCTGTCTAGTGGCCAAAGAACTTCCATGTTCTACAAACCCAACGGTATTACAGGCACACCTTGAAACAGTGACACACCGCTAATCGATGTGTCCAGGTGAACTCAAGGATCCTAGTCGCGTCCCCGGCGATTTTAGCTTTGAGAATACCATCAGTTGTATGAATGGCGAAGAGAGGCTGAGGTTCATTCAATTCATCAAGAGAATGGTGAAATGGAGCCCAGAGGGAAGAAATACCGCAGGAGAGCTGCTTGATGATCCGTGGCTATATGAAGATTTCCCGCAAGACTAGAACAAGCGTATGGTAGTGGCCACGAACCGTTGTTGAAGAATCAATCGCACTTCCGATTCATGGGTGGCCGAGGTGTAGATAGCCTCCTATCAAATGGCTTTCACTGTTTCAGCGCTACTTGTGAGGGCTTCTGTTGGAATGAGCCAAGAATCACGGTGACCGTGAACGATAACAACCAGCACCAGGCAGCTGCCTGCTGCTTGCTGCCTATGGGATCAGCAGATTCAACATAGGTATAAAAGATCACCTTTTGACAGCTGATTACCCAGCCCTATCCCCGTCCAAGGCAAGCTAGGACGGGGGCCGTTAGGCAGGTAAAAGGTTGGTTGATTAGGGCAATATGATACTTCTGAGCGCCGACAACTTGGAACTGAACAACTCGTCCAATAAAGCACATCTGCTGCTTCTCTCAGCCCCAAAAGGCTGTAGAAGTGATCTTGTTAAGAGCCACCCGCTGCCAATCATCAAGGTCTCACCGTTGCTGCTTCCTCTCACCAGTCCCTAACCAAAGACCAGCGCGTATGCCAACAGACCCTCTTTCCAGAACCCATGGATGAACTATTGTTTGGGGCCGTTTGACCGACACCTGGTGCACCTCATGCCGTGGCATGCGATCGCGTGACTTTACGATAGAATACCCGGGTCCCCAGCGATGCTGACGACGCTCTTATGTCATCCCAATTCGGCACCAGTTAGTTAATACATAGAGATAGAATCCCGGCTATCTAATCTATCAATGGTTTGAATGATCCGCCAGAGCATCACGCGACAAGAAAAGTATTGCGATAATTACATCCAATCAACGCCTTCTAATTGCTGCTCTGTTTCTTCTGGGAATCCGTGGCCAGCGTGGTTGTCCAGAAAACACGTTCAGACTTCGGGCTTTGCCAGTTGAAACACTTGCTTCCATCATTCAACACTTGTTCCGTCCAATCTCTGGCTTTCGTCTTGATCTCCTGCTTTCGCAGGTTGAGAAAGCAAAGCTTCCCTTTCTTCCGCTATGTCCGCACCTGAAAGGACTCGCCTGTGCCCGCCGCTACCGGTCCTAGGGTTGTGGCAGACGAGTCGGCCTCCCTCGTGTTACGTGATCGGGTCTTTGATGTATAACCCTCTATGGCATCGGAGCGCGGACTGCGTTGCCGCTTCGGCCGGCTCTGAGGTTCAAAGCTCGATGCAAAGCTTGTTGTGAGGTTCGTCGGTGGATCAACAGCTAACGGATCCTGTGAATCATCGCCCTCATAGAGATAACCGGGAGGGGAAAGCGCCAATTCGTCAGGTGAGTCCTCCTCATATTGTATCTGAGTTGCGTACCGGGGAGAAGGCGCGAATTCATCAGGTGAGTCTTCTGGAGGCTGTATCTCGACTGTGGTGCGCTCTTGGCGGGTGACTGTCTCCGGTTGAGACGCTCTGGCATTTGCATCTCGGATGAAGTTCCCTCTGTACGTCTCAGCTAACTCCAGGGTGTTCCTGAACGCGTGAATTCCCTCGGCGTATGTGTCGCGAGCATGGGTCATAGCATAAGCTCCCGACTGGGTCATGTGATACTCGGGTCGTCCTCCCTCGGTCGTTGGCGTTGTCATGGGTGGGCGTATTCCTGGAGCGTGCCGGTGCCGACATGGTACGTGAAGCTGAAGGTGTGTGGCTTGCCATCGTACTGTGGGGTTTCGACGCCGTAGTTTTGCAGGCTGTGCATAGCGCGAGAACCGATTGCACCGTCGTAACGAACTTGGCGTGTTGCCACAGCCGCATTTCCATCTGGGCCTTTGACTTCCAGGAAGACATTAGGTGCTAACGGCTTATCTAGCATCGTTGACGGGACGATGTGGCCAGCGAGCCCGTCGCGGGCTGGCCTAGCTAACTGTTCTGGAGTCGCGCCCCAATAAATGTCGGGCTGAGCGGCCGTGATGGTACCGTCTGTGAGCGGCTCAAGGTTGCTGAACACGGTGTTTCTAGCGCAAAAGCGGTTGGCATGGTTCGGACCAAGGATCGTTGGGATGACAGTGGCCAGCGCAATTAATGTTGGGACCCAGCCAGTGATTCGGAGACATATTCTTGGGTTGTGAGTTGGGCTCGGTAGTCGGTGCTCAATGCGGGCATGGCTCGGTGGAATGGCACAGCTCTTCAGAGGTTTTAAAAATTCCTCCCGAAATTAAGGTATGGTCCTTCGACTTTACGCAAGCCTCACACTCGTCTGGTAGCTCAGGTGGTCATCCTATAATATCTTCTTGAAGTAATAAACAGGGATAGCTGCAAGTCGACCGCCCGGGCGAAGTTACAAACCTGGAAGGCTATCTGTTCGCCAGCACCTTTGAATCTTTTCGGGCTTCCTGAAGGATGTCCCTCATCCGAGAATACAATGCTCTGTCCTCCCTCTCCCACCTCCCGCCATTCGGAAACACTACTTTCTGTAATCTGTTGACCCAAGGTGTAAATGGTCGGTAATAGGAAGTAAAATTATCCTCCGCGGTCCTGATAAAGTCCCCTTCATGGGATACTTGGCCTTTTTTCAACTCTGCTAGCTCTTCCATATCGACGTAGTTCCACTTCTCGAACCGTGGAACGACTCTGCCCTCGTCTGGCCCGTTGCAGTGAATGCATATCCAGAAGAGCACCCAGAAGAACGACTCGAGGTCGTGCATGAAAGAATGCTGCTCGCCTAGAAGTGCGCCAATGGCCATGAATGCCCTTGTGCCAGTCTTACCTTTTGCTCCCGATGTGCCTTCTCGTTGCTCCTGAATAGCAAGGTCGAGATCAATCAAGAACGCGGGCCATGATGGGTTGTCGTCGTCCTCATTTATCATAAGATTGTTAATCGAGATGTCTCTGTGGAGCAAGCCGGCCTTGCGTAACGACTCGTGTCCTTTAATACACCCTTCCAGTGCAGCAAGGAGAGCTATTCGGGAGCTTGCCTTGTAGATGGGCTTGCCATAGTCACGAACTATGACACGTCGATGTACCCGATTTGGTAGAGTGCTGACAGCCTTGGTTGGAGACGTGGAACAGGATCTCTTGCTAGGAGGGAGAGGGGCGCCAGTTTGGCTGGATGACCGCTTCCTACTGACGGTGCTGCTGCTGCGGCCTTTCCGCGATGTGCCGGTTGCAATGGCGCTCGGTGGTATCGGGCGTTCGCGCCTGTAGTTCACAGCTCTTGTGACGTCCAGTCCTCCTCGAACATTTCTCCGAATGTCGTCGTCTGCCCCGCGAACCTGGACTGTCTCGTGGTGATGGTACCGGGCCACGTTGACGGCGCCTTTACCAGTCGCCTCGCGTACCAAGTCACCTTCTTCGTCGCGTTCCGAATACTGCCACGAATCCTTGATGACAAGCAGTATCTCCGGGTGTCCTTCGCGATGGGCTTTCCAGCAAGTCGTCGCCCGGCCAGCTATACAACGCGCGCGCTGCATTAGCCCGTCGATGATGATCCGCTCCGTCGAACCATTCCGTTTGATCTCGATGAAGCGCTCCTTGTTTGCCGTCATAATCGTCGGATCGAACCCAAGCTGCTCCTCGTTCATCCAGAGAAACCCAAGGATCGTCAACAAAAACTGCAGCCCATCTTTGTTAATGTCGAACTGTTCGGATGCGATGCCCCCGAGCCGGTCAAACGCCCATACCCTCATAAGAGATCCGCAGATGGTAAAGCCCAAGACGAAGCGGCGAGTGTCCTGAGCAGCGAGCACTTCCCTCGCGTACCTCCCAAGATCAAGCCATGCCTCCGAGGCTTTATCGGCGGATCGATTACTCTTGAGCTCTCCTGGCATGAGGATCTGAGACTAGTGGCACCTCGAGTCTTTCCTAGCTTCAGGGTCATTCATAAAGCCAACGTCCATTTTTTGTTTCCCTATAGAACCATTAATTGGCTTATTGGGTTTTGCTAGTGGTCTTTGTTGACGCGTCGGGGTTGACTTGTTGCCCTCTGTAAATGCCGCTAGCTTCTCGCTGAAGTTCGTAAACTAGCTTAGCATATCGTCCTGCTTTGCGTCTTCGGGCCATCCGCTCTAGCCGTCATCAAAGAGTGGGTTGCTGCCTTCCTGGCACTGCTTGAAGAATGCCTTGGACGCCGTCTCAAGGTCGGCCACGTCTCCGAAGTATATCTCGTGAAAGTTGCAGAGCCCGATATATATAGAGCCAAGCTCCTCCTTAAGCACGTCATCTACATATTTGCGATATTCGGACGAGTTCGCGAAGCTGCTGGTATTGCGCAGCCATGGGGTTTGTTGGATGGAAGAGGCTACCGGTCGGGGAGGCAGGGTGGATTCCGTGACGGCGTTATAGACTTAATCCCAGATGAGGGCATCGTCTGGTTCGTCGGCGAGGGCCGATTTTAGGAGAGGTTTGACGCGGTCGAAGTCGAAGTCGGCAGAGGCGACCGCAGAAATGAGTCTCAGGAGATTGCTTCGGAGGGTGCCACGACCTATCTTCGAAAGGAGCAGGCTTGCAACAGCAAGGCTTTGCAGGGAGGAAAGAAAAGAGAGTGCGAGATTTTGGAGATCTATATGCCAGTTAGAGGGTTACGGTGCAACAAGGCTGGCTTGCAATATACACACCTTCTTGATCAAGCTGATCCAACGCGTCGCGTGCGCGCGAGATGCCTCTACCTTCGCAGGTCGATTTGAACAAAGAGCGGAAGGTATCAAGGCCATTTCCAATAGGATTGTCCTCAATAACCCTTGATCGGGCTTGGTCCGCCATGGCAGGCCCAGTCTCCGCTATTGTGTTGTGTGAAAGATACACAGAGCCGTATTTTGGGGTATTAGTCGGTACGGAACCATGCACAGCCACACTGTCACTGAGCCACCCAGCCACATATCGGGATTACCTCGGAGCAATATCGCGTCAACGCGCTGCTGCATGCAATCGGACCATGTAGAGCACACAGGAACAGAATTTGGAGACAGGTACGGAGTAAGGCCTGTGAGTCACGCCAAACCCCTTTGTCTGCGACGATAAGCCATTACCAGACTTTCTTCTGGGCCTCCGTAAAATGGTAAAATCTGGACCCTACTTATGAGGTGGCCGATTTAGTGGCACATAATTGAGGGAATTTGGAGAGTTGGCCTCAATTGCGCTGCCTGCTGCTATCGCTGATGGCTCCAACTAACTACTGATGGCTTCGGCCGTCGTTTTAAAACAAGGCCTTGAGCAGTGATGGAACCAAGCTGCTTAAAGGTACCAGGATTTCCTAGGCCCTGAACAATGGTACTGGCTGCGGCGGTTTTTCTCCCTCGTGGTTTTTCCCGTCCCGCTACTCTCTTTATCGTACAGGCACCTGGTTACCAAGCATCGCACAGCTACTCGATATTGACATGCATCATTAACAGCGGACGACAAAGAAGCTGATAGTGGAGAGGTGTTGGAGGTGGCAACGATCCTCTCCTTATACCCACTCCAAGGCCAGGGACAGGGACCAGTGAGCTAGACGTGGGCGCCTTAATGTTGTCGTGCTTGCAGCCGAGGTACATGATCGCACCACCATTCAGGATATGGAGCGATGATGGACGTGACACGCGACTTGGCGCAAGCGAGACTGTCAGTCCACTGATTATGTAATAAGCATGGAGAACTCATTCTTACCACACCTCAATCAATCATCGGCGCCAGACGGATTAGGTATACCAGCTTCAACTTATTAATTGCCAGTAAATTAGATATAGATATCTACATCGTCAGTACATGTCTCCAGTACTAATAATCAAATGCTAAAGGGCCTATTTACTAGGCTTCTAAATAGATATATTATCTTATTAGAGGACATTGACGCTGCGGGAGCTATATGTTCTAGGGACTCATGCATTTCCGCAAGAATCCCTCCTCCACGAGGATGACGCCGAACCATGCCCACTGCGCGGACTCGAGAAGCCCAATCTCCCCGTTTCTGCAGCGTCTCCAGGCTGCATTCTGCCTTGCACGGCTCCGTTGAGGCTGCCTTCCGTCTGTCGTGGTTAGCGCTGGGTGGAGGAGCGAGAGGAGCATGCCTGCCATGTCACCTGCCCCATCCTTAGCCATGGAGAGACCTGGCACCGGGACGTCTGCCATGCTTGACCATGCCTTGAGGAACGAAAGGACTATGCCCCACCCGCCGGCCTCACCCCTTAAACTCCCGCTTCCCATTGGTGGCCCAAAAATTACCCGGTTTTGAAAGTCCGTCGTGATTGGTCGCCGGTGCCTTTTTTTCCCTTCTTGCCCGTGATTAAGCGCGTTCCTCATCCCCATCTCCTCACGTCACCTAACGCAATCACCTTGACTCTTCAGAATCGTCATCCAACCAGCGCAATGCCTCCTGAACGGTCCTGTCGCTCAGTTCCTCCAGTCTCGCCTGCGCGGCAGTCATTTCTTCGGGGACCCTGTTTCCCACCAGGTCTCTCTCCCGCACCTTGGACGAGTGGGCAACGACATCTAGGCTCGTGTTACGACCATTTCGGATCAGACTGAGAACACAGTAGATTCTTTCGCGGCTGTAGCAGCGTCTGCGGTTCACATTGGAAAATACGTGCGCAATTGCCATACATACTCACGATCGAAAGCGTCAGGACTACCTTATCAAGGACTTCTACCGCCACCAACGAGAAATGGGAAGACATTGCTGTCGACTTCATCGTACTCTGTCGTGCAAGTATAACAGTTGGAGTAGCTCTGTGATGGCGAGGTAGCACGTCCCAAGCCAACCTCCACGAGGTTACCCGGAACCGGATCGGACTTGTTCACGAGTTCGAATGGCGTCATCAGACTAAAGAAAAGCCCCGTGCCGCATTCGGGGCTCGGAGGAACCATAAGCCCGACACTATCACCTTCGAAAACTGTGCCTCAGATTCACTCAAGACCCCGCCACAAAAACTTGAGTTGCGGCCAGTTCCAGACGATGGGCCGCCAAGATACTGCCGAACCTTATTTGCCATGTGTTTACAAGAAAGATGCTGAGATTCCGTTCGCTCCTGATGGCAATTACCCGTTCATCTCTAGTTCTGTCATCAAGGTGAAAGGGATCTCGGGCCGTTTTCAAGGCCTCAAATGCGTCCAGAAAACCATCATCGACCCTACGGAAACAGATGAGTTTTTACGAGGAAAGAAAAGACGCCAACTTGCGCAAGAAGCCAAGATTCTTCACTTGGCCAGGCATCATCATGTTGTTCAATTGATCCACACCTATTTTATGGACAGCACGGAAGACCAGATCCACTTTTCAATCGTCATGGATCGAGCAGATGCGAACCTCCACGATTATCTCAAGCCAAAAAACCCCCCAAAGGAGCGATGGTTTGGTTGCTTGGTCAACGCCATTTCCCATATTCACCTACTAGGCATCCGACATCGAGATGTCAAGCCATCGAACATTCTGATTAAAGGCGACAAGCCGTTGCTGGCTGACTTTGGCATCTCCCAGATGGGCCTTGGAAAGACAATGCCGACTACATACGAGCATCGTAACGCTGCGCGAACACGGGAGTATTGCGCTCCGGAAGTGGATAGAGGTAGTACTCGTGGTCGATCGGCAGATATTTTCTCCCTAGGGGCTGTCTTTCTCGAAATGCTTCTCGCTTATTCTTACCCAGATGGTTTCCAAGAGTTGCAGAGAGTGCTAGAGTCGCCGTCTCATAATGGAGCGTCATACGCAAAGCATATTGATGAAGTTCATGCATGGATCGCGAAAAAGGTTCACCTGGTCGGCTGGCAATATGAGGTTCTTTGCCTTTGCAAAAAGATGTTGCACCAGGATCGACTCCAGCGCCCAGACGCAGCAAACATCGAGTTGGATATATCGTCTTTGTTGACTACAGGTGAATCTATGGCGTGTAGATGTGCCAAGAGCTTGGCCCTATCGGAGAACGACAAGTTGGTCGTGGCTTGTAGAGAACGGTCCGAGGATGCGGTCAAACAAGCACTGAATGAGGGGGCAAATCCGAATGCCCCAAGCGCAATCCACTTTGCTGCGGCGGGTGGGCATGTGCCCATTGTGAAGGCTCTACTAGAAAACGGTGCTGATATCAACGCCGCTAATCCGACAGGGCAGACAGCGCTACAATGTGCCTCTCGTAGTGGTTCCGAGCCTGTTGTTCAGTTTTTGTTGGAGAATGGTGCTGATGTCAACATCAAGGACGAGAACGAGCAAACCGCATTGCATGGTGCATCAGGACAAGGCCACACGAGAATTGTCCGGATGCTCCTAGACTCGGGAGCTGATACTGAGGCGGAAGATCTCGATGGGAACATTGCGTTGGATTTCGCAGAAAGGAGGCATCATTGTGGTGTGGTGAGCTTGTTGGATTCTTTCTTTGAGCGTAATGACTAGCCGATAGAGAATGTACTTTGTTGCTGAAAAAATCTGCTAAATGGGCAACTGGGGAAAAAGCCTGGGAAAGGGCCGCCTCGTTGCTTAGGCCATAAAATCCTCCATACTTGAACTTGATCAAATCGAAACACTCTTAAGCTCCTCAAGCACAAACTCAGTGAACGCGCTTTGGAGTCTGATTCCAGTCCCGGAGCCCTGTGATTGATCTGAGTCCTCATCGACGCTCATTCCTTCGTCACCATGAGCTACAAGACAACGGCTGATCGCTCTCCAATACTTGTCCCCGGCGATATCACGTAGCTCGACAAGAGGATTTGTATCTTTGAACGGCGGACGACGCTCCTGTCCCAACAACCAGCCTCGAATCCTCGGATCTTGAGAGGAGGGCTCTGGCCACCTTTTCAGGCACATAATCTCATGCAACGGCTTCCAGTGGGCGATTTCGAGCAGAACAAGGCCTAGACTGTAGATATCGTACGTCTTGCGAGAGTTTGCCGCCTGTGGTATCTCGTTCTGAACACGCGGCCAGCGATAGATGTCCCACTTCGGGTCAAGACTTCGACCCGTCGTTTTATTGCTCATCGGACGTGAATATTCGAATCCTGAGAGGATAGGATTCTCGGGATTGTAGTAATCTCCGTCGAACGTGAAGATTACGTTACCACTATGAACCCCTTTATGCAGCCAGTTCGTAGCGTGTACATAGAGCAGTGAAGATGCTAGCCTCCAAGCGAGGGCCGTTCGTTGGGTAAGTGTTGGCTTATATTGATTCTGGCCTAGAATTTCGTGGAGTGTTTTCAGCATTGTGGCCTCGGTTGAGCCATCAGGCATTCGAAAAATCCATCCGTATCGGCGGTTCTCTGCACAATCGTCGATGTACCCAATGCACGTAGGTGAATAGAGGTGCCGAGGCTTCTTGGTATGAAGCATCTGCGCAAGAGTTGCGGTTCGCAACTTGGATTCGTTGTCCTCGAGGGGTCCTTTGGGAATGTCGCCTGTTGTCTTCCACTCGATCCAAACCTGAATCACCTCACCAACCTGGCTCAGAGTCCCTCTCGGCCGAGGTGGTCCAGTACCTCTTGAAATCTTGTCGTGCTTTGTGTAGGAGAAGGAGTCGCTCAATGTCGAGCCGTTGTATCGATGCACACTGATCAAGTCTTTCAGATATCTTTCTATATCAAAGATCTGCTCGTCCTCCATTTTTAGTAGAAGCTCATTTGAGACGCAGTTGATCTTTTTCAGCCGTAGAAGATCTTGAAGTGTTTCGTCATTCTCGCTGTGGTGTGTTGCGTCTGTGTTTTCCCTGGTGGTCTTGAGCAGGCTCGTAACAGCATCCAGCAGGTTTCTGAGATCGCTGATGTCGTTCCGCGCCAGAACCATCTCGCGGTAGATCTTAGAGGTAGTTTCTTCCATACGGTCTCTACGATAATCCTCCATGAGTTCATGCATACGCTCGGTGAGGAAATGGAGATCTTCCAGAAGTGCTTCGAATGCTCCTTTATCCACCATCACCCATCGAACTCGAGAAGGGTGCGTAACGATCTCCTTGGCAGTCTCAGCTCCTTTCGAGAACCATTTAATCACATGGTTGGTCCCTCGAAGATATTTGCGTGCTTGTTTGGTTTCCTCGTAGGTGATTGCGAGACTCGAGACTTCCTTTGCCAAATTGAAGTCCTCGTAGCCTTTCTTGCTCATCAGTTCATCGTCGTCTTGCGACACTAGCAGCTCATTCTTCCATCGGGCGTTCATATCTCGAAATTCTCCAAGGAGCCAGCCTATGCGAGATACGATGCTGCACAGCTCGATTGCATTCGTTCCTAAATTGACAGCCACATGCGATCCTTGCTGAGCGTTCATCAAGCCCACCGACTCGCCCCAGGCCAAAAGACGATTATATTCGATCATAAGCTGGAGGCGACATTGCTCACAATCTTTCGGCATGTCTACCATAGCCGAGAAAAATTTAAAAACTATGGTCCGTCAGGTACTCGATCACTCGATCCAGAATCCTCCTCAACTTACGTTTGATAGAATTGTCAAACACATCAAATGCCAAGGAGGCAACCCCGACCGCAAGACCGACCGCGGATGCCGGATCCATTCTTAGTGGCTTTTCTGACAGCGTGTCAGTGGATTATTAGGACACAGAGTCAGTAGAAATTGTCGTTCGTTTCGTAGGGGCTTCAAAAAGCAACTTGCGAAAAGCAGTTCTTTATTCTGCCACGCACTGCAATATTCCAGGTAAAACCCGCCCATCTTTAGGGTATTCGGGGGTGACTGTGCGTGGCTGTATTCAATTCGTCAAAGGTGATATCATGCTGCGTCGGTTGTCTTCGGGCACACATGCATCATACAACCTGAACCCCTCACCAGATTGCCCAACTTCAAAATGGTGCAGCCCAACGGCATGACATGATTCTCAAGATGGGAAATATGACGACGGAGTCTCTGCCTATACCTCATGACAACTAGAGCTATCGTAGGGTGAGTAGGAAGGGGCTGTTTGACGGCGAATAGCACCTTAGGTCCACAACATTGCTCTTTTAGGCTTCAATCTGGATAACGTCACGTGGTGTCACTCTTCGCTCGGATTCAGCCCAGCTTTTCCGTGGCAACCCCACTTTCATCCTAATATCAGTCGGATTACGATGCAGCGGTAGTGCGTGGTCGAAAATGGAATGACAACAGTTCGTGACGTTTGCTTAGTCAATTGACAACAAAGAAGCGTCAAGCTGCGCGCGATAACATGCGACTATCGACTACTCAACTCCGACTCTTGTCGACAATGCTTGCTCCTCGTCGCTCATAATAGAGAAGCTTATCACAACAGCAGGAAGAAATTCTTGAACGGCGATTACGATACAGTTGCCACCACTCTTCGCTCCGCCAAATTCTCCTTACAAACCCCCTTAGATCAATGGGTAGCCGTACACATGCTCCAAACCTCCAAGCGGCACTTTCCTACGCGTAGCTCCCCCTACTGTACGTTTCGCTAAAGAGCGTCTCAAAATACGTCAATACAAACTGATCCTGGCAAAGCTTCCACATAGCTGCTTCTCCATCCAGCTCATCCAGCATGGCGTCCGCACAAAAGCGCTCTGTGTCAAGCCTGTCACCCATCAGCATGATGTGCGGGCGCGGGTAATCAACTCATGTCTTTTTCAACTAGTCAGAATTCTCTCACGACCTTGGCTAAAGCTGTCAACGTAGTCTATCCTCTAGAAGCCAAGC
Source organism: Ilyonectria robusta (assembly GCF_021365365.1). Taxonomy (NCBI): domain Eukaryota; kingdom Fungi; phylum Ascomycota; class Sordariomycetes; order Hypocreales; family Nectriaceae; genus Ilyonectria; species Ilyonectria robusta. The sequence continues at coordinate 17,857 of NW_025764517.1, forward strand.
GATAGAACTGGAGGCTGCTGTAATTCGAGCTCCGAAACTCCAATGCAGTGTAGATACCAGTTTCTTGTTGCTGGATTTAATCATCTGAAGCTTGAGGATTAATTGAGGAGCTCTGGCCTACATGATCTGGTCTTGCTTATTGTAACATGGGTCTCGGCTGGAAAACCCGGGCCGAACTGGGACTTGCAGGACAAACCCTCCAGACATACTGTTTTAAGAACAAGCTGGTTATACCGATGTAAAATCAAGACGCTGCAAAGCTGCGTAGATATTTACATCTTCAAATCACCCATTCCAATTTTGCACCAACTGTCGCAGTGTTTCATCAGATACCCTACCGAGTATTTGCACTGCTCCGTCACCTGCTGTCACATTGCTTGCTTTTACAACGTCTCCAGCCCCAAGAAATATTGCTTGTCGAGCATTTCTTCCTACACTGACATTCTCAATGATGCATGATGATGCAGGAACCTAAGCACCAGAGCAATGAGCCAACGCGGGACCTATTCCAATTATAGCATCCGTTTGCTGACCTGTTATGGACCTTCCCGATGTTTCCGTGCACGGCTCAGTTTTGCAGTTTGCCGTGAGCTTCTGTACGAGATTTGTGGCTTCGCTTAGCCGTTCTGCACACTATTTCAAAGCTGTGAGGGCTTGGATCCGAACGAGATGGGCGTTGTTGGATTGAACGCCGAGCAATGTTTCCCCAGTCTAGTCTTCTTAGTCATTTCCTCTACACCCTGAAACATCAAGTGAATTCGAGAGTGATTACATACTTTTACAGGCTCGTCAGTCTCATTAGACTCATATAGCAGTTGCTGCTTGTTAGCGTGGGAAACTGCAAGAGTCCTCAACTCAAGAGTTGCTTCCTCGGGGTCGCATAGAAGTAAGTCATGTACAATCTTTATTGTTTGATGGAAAGAGTCTTTATGTTGTGTTTTAGGAAATTTGTCTTACTTCGGCTCTCTCTATCCCAAAGATGACAGATACTACATATCCATTTATAGGCTTGCCTCTCAATTTCCGAGGAGTAAGGTGAGTTGTAGTCGACGCTTCATCGAAATTCACATCCACTCTATCTCCACCACAGGATCATTCAGTACAAAGCTTGTATCGCTGTAGTCACGTGTTGCTGACTTGTCTAGATTAGTTCAAGATCTAGTTCATCTCGGGTATTCTACAGAAGATCACTCATACCATCTCTTATTTAACCTGAAAGTTAAAAAATGGTGTGGTAGTCAAATACATAATTGTTGTTGTTGTTGTTGTTGTTGTATTATTACCGTCGTGAAGATTGCCTAAAGCTATCCACAGAATCCCCAAGGGGGCAAGACGACGTGCTAGGCTGGTATCAACAGCTGAAGAAACCTAAAGTACAGTAACCCGGGGCCGGAGCTATAGACACCACTGGCCTATAGCTCGGGCCTGCAGTCATAGACCTAGACCTAGACTGCAACCCTTCTTCCTCCTCCATCTAGCAATTAAAAGGCCCTATTTGACCTATTATTTCGAGCCCGATATCCGTCAGCGGATTGTCAGGGCGGGTGTTAGCATACCCATATTTATTAACCAGCTTGAAATTCTTCAGTATTCCTATTCCTGCCTGCCGGCATTCAAAACCTCCAGAAATCGAGATCCGTATGATAGGAATAACTGCAGATGGGAAAACCTCGCGGGAGCTAAGAGGGGAAAAAAACCACTGCAGCTAGCATCCATTAATCAGGGCCATCAAGCCAGAACCCTGATGCCTACAAGTAGCCCGATTCTGTGACTTCTTGTAGACCTGGATTAACAGCCAAGATCCGTAGATCAAGGCATCCAAGACCCGGGGGTCTTGGTGGCCAAGGCCCGGAGGCCAAGGCAGCTCAGGCCCGGAGGCCTAAGCAGGTGCTAAGACACGGTGGCCTTATGCACCTAAGTGCCGAGACGCAGAGGTCAGGGCAGCTTAGGTCCGGAGGCCTAAGCAGGTGCCGAGGCCCAGAGGCCAAGGCAGCTCAGGCCCGGAGGCCTAAGCAGGTACTAAGACGCGGTGGCCTTATATACCTAAGTGCCGAGTCGTAGAGATCAGGGCAAAGGTCGACGCCCACCTAGATTGAAGCTGGTGTCGTGATTGCTCCTGGCGGCTGCAATAGCTATACTTGCTGCGAGGTCTGAACCAGCATTACAGTATGTATAGGAGCCACAGCGGTGTCGTTTGGCCCCCGCAAGCCGTGCTGTAACCCTGCTGCTATCTTAGCTGCCCAGCTGGTCAGGGCAGCAGGCCTCGATCATGGCCGGAGCCCTTGGGCTGTGGCCGTGGCTGCTGCGTAAAGGAAGTCAACCCTCTCAATCCTTCCTTTATTGCAGTGTTAGTACCCGATGGGCACCAGCTGCTGCAGCAGCCAAATTTGGTGGGCCTGCAAAATTTTCCACGCTAGTGCTAACAGCCGCTAGTCAGGAAGAATTTTTACAGGAGAGAGTTGAGTCAAATACATAACAGACAGACCAGTAATTCATCTGCCAAAACAAGATCTGGAGTTCCTGGAGTTCTTAGAGTAGCATTAAAATCTACCATTTGAGCCCCTTGTCCCTCTACTGGGCGCTTAATCACTTCCCCGTTTATCTCCACGTTGCATATTTCCGTGTCATCTATGAGAGTCCGACTTTTACACTTCGTACGCTCACTCGTAGTTGATTAAGCCACAACTCGATTACCAATGAGTATAGTGCGTGTGGAAGCGAGAGTAGTGCTTCTGAATACATTTACCCATGAACAATCTTTGATCCTTTGCTTTTGAAAGTTCAGCTATATTCTACCCATCGCTTAGTCTACGGGCTAAGATTATGATATTTGGATTCTTTGCGGCTATTTTCTCCTGGTAGAGCTCATTTTTCACGGTTTCAAGACCGTCGGAGCATAGCGGCCTCGATTGAGTTTAGTAACTTTAATGCCACCAACTATCTCGAAATGAGGCAAGTACTCCGGTGCATGTCTTGCCTTTGTATCTTGACGCCACCGAAGCTTATTCTCCCTCACGCTGTGCCGCAGTTCCCGGAGATCTCTTTTCTAGGCACGGTAACAACAGTCTTGGACCGCACTAAGCCGAGATGAGCGCGTCAATATGAGCTGTTTCCCGACGCTCTGGTCACTGTAGTGTAAAGCTGACAGGATACATTCAACTTTTGTTTTTTTAATGCGTCATGCAAAGCCAACGTCACCTGAGAAGAGCGCATGAATCCCCTGGAAGTAGATTCCGATCTCTTTCGGAGGGCCCGCTGTTTTAGTCTCTGCTACGTGATCCTTGAATCTATCCACGTGAAACCTGCTTTTTCTGCCGATGATCGTCGGTGTGCCCCTCTCTCTTGGGTTTGGTCATGTGCCTCCATATAGTTGTCCATGCTGAAGATGCTGAAGAACTAGCATATTATTTGTTCGCATATCATCTGAAGTTCCTCAGCGTTCTACTACTTTTCTCGGGCGACACTACCTATTGTGAGGGTGTTGAGATACTGACCGCGGGGTATCCAAGGGTCAACGCAATCAGGCGGGTACCTTCTCCGGCCGAAGTCAATCGCGGAAAGGTCGGTCCGTCGTCAGATTGGCTCCACCGATGTAGGTGTCCGATGGTCATGCTCACGGCAACGTTGCCGAAATCGATGGAACGGTGGTTCTGGCACCAGATGCTAGGCCAGGACGCGGCCATCATCCGGGCGCCGACGGCATGTTTTGGATCTACTGGGTTGTCACTGTACCCCTAACTATTGTGGTTTTGGGCGTTTGGTATTGGTGGGTCGATTATTCTATGGATAGAAATTCCATCAGCGTTGCTTGAATATCAGCCGGATTTTCGGTGGGTATTTAGGATGGGAATAGCTTCAATTTTGCAGCTTCCTTTCCAGCTTCAAGCTTCGTCCCAGACCCTCTTTAGTAGCGTCTAAGAGAACGTCAACTCCCACCGTCCTTACAGTTATGACCTGGACTCTTCAGTAACCTACACGTCCCCCGGATTCAAGTAAGCTCCTCCGATGACACCAATCAACCAGCAGGCCATTTCAAGTAGTCTGGAAATCTTGAAAATTAAGACCATGAAAATTGCTAAAATCCAACTTCGTTCCTCAAGGTTTCTTTGGGCAAACCGCAAGCGGTTTGCGTCACCTGTTCACAACAACTCCCCAAGCAGCTTTCCCCATATTCCGAGATCCTCTGATTGCATTGGCGAATATTCACCCGTGGTTCGCTCGAAAGTCACCGCCCGCTCGGATGGGGAGCTAAGTCACCTGATTTTGACAATGAAAGAGTTATTCCGACGTTTTCCCGACCGAGGGCGAGCAGCGGGGCCCCGCTTTTCTCTCGTGCGCGTCCTCTAAGAGCCCTTTGTTCCTCAAGGCACTCTCCCCACATCCGCGATCCCTCCCACACCACCTCCGTGGAGCCATGAAGTCATCGGCGGGCGTTTCGAATGCGAACCCGTCTCGGACGCGCCGTGAAAGTGCACCAGCAAACGGCACTCCTGGCTCATTGGCTGGCTGGTGGGCTTCCCAGCTACGCCATCCAGCTACGCCATCCAGCATCGCAATCCGCGACGCCTACATCTTCCGATCGCAACCCACGGCTTCTCACCCTCCTTTCCAATCAATATGGCCCAAACTCGAGGACAGCGAGCCGCCCAAACGAAGGGGCAAGCTTTAGCGCCAAAGGAAAGGGGTACGCTCCGTGGTACACAAGCGTAGCAGTGCGGTCGCTGACCCTCAACAGGAAACCAACCTTCCCACGCCAGAGTCCCCCGGCGAAGCGCGCGCCTCGATGGCCGTCGAGTGCGGACCGCAGAGCACGCCGAATCGTCCCACGCACCTCCCCCGGGTGTAGTGCTCCATGAAAAGGTAGGAGAGCCGTACCTTTCACGACCACCGTCATCTAACCTGCGAAAGGATCAACCGACTTCTCCTGCACCCAGAGGCCGGAAACGATTGCGCACCGCTGCAGATCCACTTGAACCCACTCACGAAGAACCTCCCGGGAAGCGTCGACGATCGTCCAGACATTCCGTCGAGGAGATAATCGACCAAGAGGCGGCACAAGAGGACGCCGAAGGTCCATCAGATCCCATCGCCTTCTGGGCTCAAGAAGGCAAGTGGCCGCCGGGATTCTTCAAGCAGGGCGACATGGAGCACTTGCTTGCGAGGAAGAAGTCGACGTCGGCGCTGGGCAGGAAACGATCGGAAGCCGGCTCGTCGTCGACAACGCCTCATTCGACCCAAGCTAGCGATCAGAGACCGAGAGAGGAGAAGAGCACGCCGTATCGAGACCCACGCTACAAGACCCTTCTTGAGACCAAGGGTAGTTTCATGGACAAGTCCGACCTGGGCATCACGGATGCAAGCAAAACGCTTTGCCGTACTCTACTGGAAAAGAAGCAGTCTGTCCCACAGGATTCCTTGTTCCGCGATGACATCTTCGAATCAACCTGCCAGAGGGTGGAAGACAGGAACGAGGCCAGAGTCATCCGGGATATCACCCCGCTGATCGTCCCCTCGGCGGAAATTCTCGCCACCTACGGCGCCACGAAGTTCAACTGCTTAATTGAGAGCCTCAATGAAGGATGGAATAACTCGGTTCCCCTGACCGGAACCCGTCCGCAACCCGACTACTCGGTGGGATTCAGGCGGCAGGCCTTTTCAGACGATCAACTCAGCAAGCTTTTGCCATTTATTGGCAACTGGATTTCCGGTGACCAGTCTTACTTCATGGCCACGTACCTCATGTACTTCCCCTTCCTCTCTTGCGAGGTAAAGTGTGGTGCTGCAGCACTCGATACTGCAGACCGCCAGAACGCCCACACCATGACGCTTGCCGCGCGGGCCATCGTCGAGCTCTTCCGCCTTATCAAGCGTGAGAGCGAACTCCAACGCCAGATTCTCGCCTTCTCAATCTCACACGACCACCAGTCGGTACGGATCTACGGCGAATATCCAGTAATAAATGGGAAGGATACCAAATACTATCGTCATCTAATCCGTAGATTTGACTTTACGGAACTTGACGGCAAGGAGAAGTGGACGGCGTATCGTTTCACAAAGAACGTCTACGACGAATGGATGCCGCAACACCTTGAGAGGATCCGCTCGGCCATCGATCAGTTGCCGTCCAATCTGGACTTTGATGTTCCGTCGCTCCAAGAAACAGGTCTTTCCCAGGGGCTCGAGAGCCATCATCTGCGGGACGACGATACGGCGTCATTGTCGAAGGAAGGTGGTGGCCAGTTAAGCATCGCTGATCACCGGCCCACTCCGGACACGTCGTTCACGGAACAAGCAGCAGCAAAGAGGCCGAGGAAGAGGGCAGATGGAACCAAATAACACTTGTTCAATACACCCAGTATGAGACCAACAGACTCCACTCATGTCGCCCTCAGACGTTGGCGGACGACACTGTGATGCCGTCTTTCCGTTCGGCGAGGAATTGGAACGTGGTCGTTGTGGTCTGCACGGGGTCTCTCACAGGGCCCCAGTTTTGGGCACAGACGGGCCCGTTTCAAGGCCTTGGATAGGCCAAAAATATGGGGCCGAGGCATGGTGCGGCTGGGAAGGCTTACCTAATCCATTTCACCGCTTTCATTTTGCCGCGGTCGGTGTGCACGTCTCCCAATGACACCCTGTCGACCACTCCCACCGCTTCTAGAGGCTGGAGACGCCTAGGAACCTCGCGGCCGCAGAGCGCTGGGAAAGATGAACGACGGTACGCGAACGATGCGACAACTCAGGTCCCGATCTCGATCACGACGCCTTGAGAAGCCAACAGGGTGCGAATTTGCCCAAGCCATCCCGTCCTCCCCAGGCCCGCTGTACCTGCGGCTCGGCATGGCGCAGCTCAGGTCGGGGACGCCATCGTGGCCAGGGGGCCGGACGAGGACGGCAACCCATCCTCGCCTACATGGCATGCAGACTTTGGGAGGACGGTGGCTCGGCCACAAGGACCAGCAACTCGATCCGCTTGTGCCCGCCATCAGGCGTACACGTCGTCTTAGGTGCGCTCTTTGCCTTAGATCTCGTTACAGATCTATCACCTAATCGCTAGTATGCTTCTCCGGGGCGGCGGCTACATTTGGCAACGAGAGGTGCAATATGGAGGATCGTCTGGGAGCCAGGAACAGGTGGACAGAGCCATCTGTCGGCTCAAAAAGGTCTCATTTGTCGACAGAGGGGTTCGCCAGGATTTAAGGGCCTTGGCGGATTGTGATGGCTTACTCAACACTGAGTCCAACTGCTGCAGGCTCGCGAACAGAAAAGGACAGCCCTCGGAACTGGAATGGCGGGATGCCACGGGTCACGACTTGTAATTGTAAATGCGTGGACAGCGATACTCGAGAGCCTCGACCAGAACCTGGCAAAAGTGGCGTAGCATCTGAGTAGTTTAGAGAGTTCACTTTGGAATTGAAACTGGACCAGGATGAGGCGTTTGTGTGACAGGCGGTTCAACCCGCAACAGGGGCATCGAGCCAGATCCGACTTCGGAACATGTCTGTTACAAGCGAGTCAGAGGCGCAATGAAACACGCAGTCGCAAATGATATTGGGAAGGGTCAGCCTAGCTTTGAACTTTATGGGCCAGCGAGGGTAAAGGGGTTTGACGCCAAAGAGCGCTGGGATTGTGGGAGGGAGGTCGTCTGATAGCCACATAAGACCTTCAACTCTTTGGAAAGACTCGCCTCAGTAACCATAACCGCGTGATGATCTAGCTTGAGGATGGGATGCTAGCACCGCCCAAAGGCGCCTACGTCGGTGATTCCCGTCACGGACGACGTTGTGCCGTCGCCCAGGGGGCTTTCGCAAGATGGGCGGACTACTTGCTCAACGCTATCCAAGCTCGCTTCGACCTCGCCCGACCATCTTGCTACCTGACCGAGGAACCTTCAACAAGAAACGACCGACCACTACTTACCCTAGCTAGCGGCACTACCACCGCTATAGCTTCTAAGCGCCAGATATACACCGTTGTAACTTAGAGAGCCTGGTGCTGACAGTCTCAGCTTGACTATGTCGACCTCGAAAGTAGATGGCTTTAAGTCCCCATCGAAAATGACCAGCTCTGACCTTATATCACCACCATCGTCCAAGCCAACGCATCAGTCCTTCCGCCTCGACGTCTCACCTGCTTTCACATTTCCAATAACCTCTTAGGAAAGCTCGCGAAGCGCGCCGATGCTGGAGAGGTGATAGGAAAAGAGGGGCAAATGGTTGCTACTAGTAGCTGGGAAGATGACAGAAAGAGGGGCAGGCTGTGCTACTAGTAGCTGGAGAATGGTAAAAATGGTATCTGGGAAAATGATAGAAAGAGGAGCAGGCTGTTGCTACTAGTAGCAGGAGAATGGCAAAAGAGAGGGGCAGGTTGTTGCTCCTAGTAGCAGGAGAGGTAACAAGGCAAGGTAAAGATTAGCAAGTTACTGCTACTAGTAGTAGTAAGAAGAAGAAAAGAGGGGCAAGAGGAAGTAAGATGCTACTAGTAGTAAGAAGAGAATAAAGGAGGGGCAAGTGGTTGCTACTTGTAGCTGGAGAGGTAACGGGAAAGAGGGGCAGGCTATGGCTACTAGTAACTGGAGAATGGCAAAACAGGAGACCGGTCCCCTACGGGGCCCGCCAATGCCTTTCGGAACAGGCCTGAGAAGTGGAATAAAGAGCCTGGCAAAGAACGATGCTGACAAAGGTATAGGGCGGCATCAAATAATACATGTGAAGCAGAGAAAAAAGTGGAGGAGAGCAGACGGACTGGACGTAGATTTGGGCAAGAAGGGAAGAGACGAATAGATGATGGCTGGCTTTGTGAGTTTTATGGGGCGAAGAATCCTGCTATGGTTATTGCCAAATAGCAATGATAACCATTAGAAGGGAGGGAGGCGAGCGGTGACATGATTGAGACAGTTCCGACGTCTCTCAGAGCGAGGACAAAAGTTAGGGAACCCTGCCGTCGTTTATATGGGCGTTAATCTTATCGTACGCGTGAAGAGGCTGGTACTCTGACGTGGTAGGATGCGCGTTGAGAAGTCATTCGGGAGGTGGGGACGCAACATGCTGTCCCGCGCCGCGTCGTAGTAAAGTTTGGGCCGCGCCGTGTGCGGAGACCCTGATTTGACTTTGCCAAGTTGACCACGAGATATCGGTCCCGCATTCTGTCTGCAAGGAGGGGGAAACGCCTCATCACCGGAGACCCGACCGCCCGTGCAGGTCTTTCAAACTCCCAGTTCGTCGAGGAGGTTGTGAAGTAGTTATTAGAGGATCGGGCAAAGAAGCAGTAGCAGCTCTCCCTCATGGGGAAAGACGTCAAGGTTCGAGAGCAGGCCGAGAAGCTGGCATAGTTCCTTCTCTGGTCTGATAGAGTCATCAAGTTGGCTGTCAGCGCTCAACCGTATGCAGCCTTGGCCTGGTCTGGTGTATCACTACTGCTTCCCATAGGTAAATAATTCTCCTTGCTTCTAATCGCATGCTTACCGGGCATACAGCTACTCACGAGCGGTGCCATGCAAAACGAGGCCATGCTGAAAGGCTTCAATTCCGTCGGCGATATCCAACTGTATTGGAAAAGCTGCGAGGATACCGATCTTCTATCCCCACATCAGCACAACTACAAGGATCTTATGGAACCCTTGTCTAAGCTCTATTCCTATCTTATCGAATATCAAGCCCGGGTAATATGTCACCTCTCCAGTACCCAACTCGCCCGTGCGTGGCAGAAAGTGGCTGGCTGGAACGACTGGAGCGGGAAAGAGCGTGACATCGGTGACTCCCATGCCCGGTGTGAGGGCTACATCAATCCTCTCCAACAAAGGGAAGTTCGGAAACATCGCGACCATCAGCTCCAAGTGATGCAGAAATCGTGTAGGATTGAAGAGAAAATCCTCCAGGCCCTAGAGGAAGGCAAGCAGGACGAGAAGGAGACACGACTGCTTCAAGACCTCGCCTTGGCGTCGTCGGGTTATGAAGCCGATAAGGATTTCAACCCAAATAGAGTATAAGGAACCTGCAAATAGTTCTTCGCCGACGAGACAGTTTGCAAATGGCGCGATAGCGAGTCGTCAAGTCTCCTCTGGGTCTCTGCGGGGCCTGGATGCGGCAAGTCAGTTTTATCGCGAGCTCTGATTGACGAGGGTCATTTAGCCACCAGCGTCAATACGATTACCATCACACCCTCGGCCATCACGACTTCTACAGGCACGACCTCAACCGTCTGTTACTTCTTCTTCAAGGACGGAGACGACCGCCGTATGGACGCTGCGCATGCTTTATGTGCAATACTGCACCAGCTATTCTCAAGCGCCTCTACCAGCAGCCTGATCAAACATGCACTTTACAGTCACAAGAACTATGGCAAAGCTCTGGCACAGAACTTCTCCGAGTTATGGCGGATCCTGGTAGACTGTGTTAAATCCTCGGATGCCGGAGAAATCATTTGTGTCCTGGATGCCTTGGACGAATGTAATGAGAGCAGCCGGAGGGAAATAATCGGCAAGCTTAAAGACTTCTATTTCCGAGAGCAGCACCAGCTGAACACAAAGCTTAAGTTCCTTATAACCAGCCGGCCCTACGATGACTTGGAAAGATCTTTTGGAACCTTCTCTGCAACTACTATATATCTTCGATTTGACTGTGATGATAAGTCCGAGGAGATCAGCCGCGACATTAATCTAGTTATTGAGGCCAGAGTCGATAAAGTTGCTAGCAGTTTCAGACTCGAGGATCGGTACAAGATTTCTAAGCGTCTTCAGAAATGAAGAATCGCACATACCTATGGCTGCACCTGACATTTAACATCATTGAGGAAAGCCCGAGTGAATATAGCAGACGATCAGACATAGAAGGGGTTTTGTCTGATCTACCATCTCAAGTGTCTGATGCGTACGAAAAGATGTTGGACCGAAGCAAGAATTCAGCGAAGACAGAAGCACTTCTTCAAATCGTGCTTGCCGCGGCGAGGCCTTTGACTCTTGACGAAGCCAGCTATGCCCTTGCATTAGCGTTACAAAAGCAAAAGTTCACTTCGCATAGAGATCTTGAGGTGGCCCGGTGGAATGAAGATTTCAAGGGCGTGGTGAAAAACTTGTGTGGTCTTATCATCAACGTCTACGATTCGAAGTTGTCCTTCATTCATCAGACAGCCAGGGAGTTTCTCACTGGCACTACTGAGCGGAATATTAAGTGGAAGGGGCGCTTCAGCAACACACCAAAATCGCACAATACGATATCACGATGCTGCCTACATTACCTCCTGCTGCCGGACTTACCTGCGCAAGATCAGTCCAACCCTGCTAACGATCAAAAGTACCCACTCATCGATTACGCTGCTACTAACTGGCCGTTCCATTACACTTCGCAGGATACGGTTGCGAGAGTTGGTTCTCGTAAAGATGCTCGAATGCTTTGCCGTATCTCCGGAACCCAGGCGAGGGTATGGTGGCCAATTTCCTGGCGCAGGATTTTCGGCTGGCCTGACTGGTCTGACTGGACTGACTGGACTGATCTGGCGTTGGCGAGCTACTTTGGTCTTCTGCCAGTCGTCAACGATATATTAACAGAGGGAAGTGTTGATATTAATGCGCGAGGCGGATACTACGGCACAGCACTGCAGGCAGCATCGGCACAAGGCTATAAGGGCGTCGTACAGACCCTACTTGACAAGAATGCCGACGTCAATGCAGAAGATGGATGGTACGGCACGGCGGTCTTCGCGGCGGCCTCGGAAGGCGGCCTCGAAGTGATGCAGGTGCTCTTAAGCAGGGGAGACGAGGTCAAGATCACAGCAGATGTGGTTGAGGCTGCAGCAGAGAATGGGAGTAGCGGGAAAGAAGTGATGGCACTGCTTCTCGAGAAGCGAGGAGATGAGGTTAAGATCACAGCAGATGTGGTCAAGGCTGCAGCGGGGAATGAGGGTAGTGGGGAAGTGATGGCATTTCTTCTCGAGAAGCGGGGAGATGAGGTCAAGATTACAGCAGATGTGGTTAAGGCTGCTGCGGGGAATGAATATGGCGGGAAAGAAGTGATGGCACTGCTTCTTAAGAAGCGGCCAGAAGGACTACAGCTTACAGAAGAGGTGGTATGTAGTATTGCAGAAGGGTTTGAAGAAGAAGCGATAGCACTGCTTCTTAAGAAGTGAGGAGATGACGTCAAGATCACAGCAGATGTAGTTAAGGCCGTGGTGGGGAATGAGAGGAGCGGGAAAGACTTGACTTAAGAGCCAGAAGCTAGATAAAGTGTTTCACGGCGATGTATTCATCAAGTGTTATAGGCCGGGTTGCTTCGCTGCTTGTCTGTCCCACGGCTGGCCAGGCGCCAAATGACGTTGGCAAAGTCGTGTGCCACGGATAAATATTCGGGGCGGCTGTCGACCAAACTCGGCTTGCCAGGCATGGCTGCTGTAGTGGCGGCTAAGGCCGACTAGGAAGAGAACTACTCCGCAGGAAATGGAGGTCTCATGCCGGCGAAGCTCACCTAGCTCAGCTCCGCCAAGTCGCGCGATTAGCGATGGGTTGTGTGTCGCTCTGTGGCGATCGTTCTGTGGCTAGGTATCGTTCTGTGGCTAGGTATCGTTCTGTGGCTTATCGTTCTGTGGCTTATCGTTCTGTGGCTTATCGTTCTGTGGCTTATCGCTCTGCGCCTTATCGTTCTGTGGTTATCGTTCTGTGGCTGCCTTCTGTGGCTCCCCTCTGTGGCTCCCCTCTGGCTCCCCTCTGTGCTCCCCTCTGTGGCTTCCTTCCGTGGCTGCCATGACCCGCGACGCGATCTGAGTGCTTGGTTGCTCTGCTTGCACCGGGTAGTCGCCACGAAGGCACGAAGGCGCGCATCGCGACCGCGGGACAAGGCGCCCGTCAGAATACCTCGACCGCGGAGAGGAGTTCAATCTCCAAGGCCTCGCAAGAATGGCGCGCTATCTAAACCCGACAAAAATCTGCCTTCTCGTCCTCACCGAGCTCTACAATGAAGGCGCTGTGCCCAGTGATGCCGTCTTGCCCGTCCTCTCCTTCATCACGTCCCATCTCATGGATCACCCTCCCGCGAAAGCCACCGCAGACCAAACCGCGCGATGGAACAGAGCCGAACGCACAGTCAGTCTGGTCATCGCCATCAAGGACTTTGAGAGGCTTCTCGGCAGCTACCCCTTCCTCATGGGCATGCCTGGCCGGAAGCTATGGGACCAGTTCCTCGGGAAGCTCTGGGACATCAACTCCCTCGACGCTCTGCACGAATTCTTTGAGAACCTCCTCGACATGTTGGCTAAGAGCAAGGAGGAGAGGCGGAGACTTGTGGAGCTGGGCGAGCTGGAGGAGGAGGAGGAGGAGGAGGAAGGCATCAAGTTCTCGCCGAACTCGCCACTGGGAATGTTTCTTCGCAGGGCTCGGTTGGAATTCCAACGCCTTCAGTTCCACGATTGCACCGAGCTGTGGAAGAACTTTGTGCGCTATCGACAGCCCACGGCTCACTATCTCAAGAGGAAGATCCCGGGCTTTGGGCGCCTCAGCTTCGACAATGTTCTCCTCCAGGGCGAGCAGGAGGACTGGGACCACAAGGGTGTCATGGATCTGGCGTCTGTGGCGTATGGAGACATGCTCACCGGGGACCAGAGCAGCACGCTGGCGGTCAGCACTGATGACATTGAAGTTCTGCTCGAGTTTCAGATTGAGCAGATGCAGAGTGAGTAACGCTCCTTGGCCGGCTTCTGTGCGTTGACTGACCTGCCTCAGAATACGGTAACAGGATACCGCAGGAGATTGCGCACCAGTTTCACGATTTGCTCAACGACAGCTTCCTGATTCCCAGTCTTACGCATTATCTCACGTATGCTTGCTGAATGCCCGCTGCCGTTGTCGTCTCTTCTAACCCTTCCCCAGCTTTCTTGACTCCTGGAGAGCAGGAGATTATCCCACCGCGTTCGACTCCCTCCACCGATACTTCGACTACACGATGCAGAACCGAGATCGCATGTTCTATCAATACGCTTTGATGAACCTGGCCGTTCTCCAAGCCGACTTTGGCTGCCACAAGGAGGCAGTCTCAGCTATGCTGGAATCCGTCTCCACCGCAAGAGAAAACCGCGACCTCACCTGCCTCAACTTCGCCCTGAACTGGTTGTTCCACTTTGGCCGTGCCCATCCCGAACTCGTCCGGGATCTGGAGGCTGACAGCATGCTGGGTACTGGTAAGGACAGCCTGGCGTTTCTTCGTGTCAAGGCCAAGGAAACGGGGATGTGGACGCTCTGGAGTTCTGCGCTCTTGAGCGAAGCCAAACTTGGTCTTGTCAATGGCGACAGCGTGGCGACGGCACTCGAGTTCATGGTACGGAGCTCCCAAGTAATCATCGAGAGGAACATGAAGAGCATGTTTGGATCTCAGCTTTCGCTTTCTGCCGCCTTGTGGGACCGACTGGGGCTTTCCGGTCTGGCTTTCATGACGAACGAAGTCTTTCTCCGTTGCTATGCGAGGCATTCAATATTCGACGACGAGCTCAAGGTCACCTCCCGCATTTCACTCATGCTGGCGGCTCGCGGCAAATACGATGAGGCGCTTGGGAAGATGGAGGCTTTGGAAGAAAACTCGCTGCGGTCGTGGAAGCCGAGCCAGTACTGGCACAAGTACAGGGGCGTGATCAAGCTGAAAAGGGACCTGTACCATAACAATCTCGAGGGAGCAGAGCAGCTCCTGTCCCAGATGATGCAATCGAGCATGGACGATCTGGACCCGGACATGGCCTTCCACATTGACACCCTCCACATCGACTGCTTGACTCGTCGGGGCGACCTTCAGGCTGCCTTTGCAAAGGTTGACAGTCTGATGTCAAGGCTGGGCGACGAGAAGAAAGACGTGACTCTCCGCGTTAGGCTGCTGGTGCTGAAGGCGTCGCTCCTCGACAAATGCGGGCGGCCGCAGAGAGGCTTCACCATCGCGATGCGAGCCACGAGCATTTCCTGGCGAGCGCGAATCATCCCGGCCCTCTGGCACTCGACCGGCGCCCTCGCAAACATCCTCGTCTCGCTGGCCGAGTTCGAAGCGGCGTCCCAGCTCCTAAACGCAGTCATCCCACGATCGCTCGAGTGCGAGGCGCCCGCCCTCACAGCCCAGCTCTACTCGCACCTCGCCGACGCAAACATGGGCCTCGCGGGGAAGCACGACGCCAAGTCGAGCACGCGCAAGGAGTATCTGACCAAGGCGCTCGCGGCTGTGCAAAAGTCCTTCGACCACTACTCCAGCATCGAGGACATCAACCAGCAGTGCCAGATGATGGCCAAGAAGGCGATGATCATCAAGTTATCCGGGGACATGGTGCTGGCGGCGGATTATGCGGCGGCCTACGTAGCATTGCGAAAGAGCGCTGAACTGCTCAGCCTTGGGGGGGCGTGAACGGTGACGGGTGGTTACAGTGGAAATGGGATGGTATTCAGGTATTCAGAGGCGAGAGCCATGGCGCACACTCGGGGTTCATCATGCACATGGGACGGGATCGAGACACGGTGGATGGTGAATGCTTGTATTGATATGACTATCTGTGGCGAGGCAAATCGGGATTCAACCATCATTTTCTTGCTAATCTTGATCCGAGTAGCTACGTAGAGAGCGCACAACCTTTGGAGAACGCACTGTTGCCGTTCTCACCTTCCATGGTGAATGTGCCAAGAACCAAAGACTTTGAGACGGATCAACTGCGCTGGAAGAAGAGACTCCACGTCCAAGGGCCTTCTCGATGAAGGATCCTTTCAGCGTTGTGAACGGACTTTAGTTCGTATTTTTCCTGGCTGTGAATTTGTAGCCCTGGTTCTGCTGTTGCTTGTGCTTCCGATTTCCATCCTGGACCAAAGCTCTCCAATAGGTCTTGACCTCAGGTGTCTCGTCCCGCCACATCTTGGCGATGATATTGGCTAAAATTGTCAGAGGCGATTTGGTACTTGATCTAGGGACTCACAAATTCTACTAGCAGGGATTCCAGGGTTCTTTTGAGTGACCTCCTGGGACTTTGCTTGCCGGTACAGCATCCACTCGTAATCGGGATGGGGAATGGGAATCCGTGGTGGACCGGCAGCACCTTCTGCGTTGTTAACTCGTGTAGCGCGTGCCTGAACAGTTTCATCTTCAAATTTCAAGTTAGTAGTGCGCAAATTGTAAGTTTCACTGGGAGGCTCGTACCGCATGTAAAGCAAAACAGCCCATACGACGTTCCCATCAAGACATGGTAAGAGAGAGGACAGAGGCGGTACTTCTGGCGATGGTGATCGAGAAATGTCGTGACTGGCTGATTGACTCGACGGCTGGCAAGATTAGCTAGACTCTAACTCATGTGCATTGGAGTATCGCTCTACCTCAGGGTCATCGCGACTCGGTACACGACTCTGATGTCAAAGGACTCAGGCAAAAAAACGTGGACATCACCTTGTACCGCAGAGAACACAAAGGTGAGTGGGACGTCTTGTGGAAGCTGCAAAGCAGCTGCGGGGAGGTCAGCCCGAGGTGGCATGGTGATGGTCTTGGTTGTAGAGTGGCGGAATGTAAGGTAATGCGAGAAAACTATCGTGGTGAAAATTTGAAGAGATAGAGCGAGATGGCATGCAATTTAAGGCCTCAGAAAATGGGTGCCTGAGTTGGTGGCTTCAGAACAATAGCTTTTCGTTTGGTGGCTTCGGAACAATAGCTTCTCGTTTGGTGCCTTCAGAACAATAGCTTCTCGTTTTGTGCCTAAGGTACCTAGGCAGCCGTTTTGTTTGGGCGAATGGCCCTCATTGTTAACTGGCGGCCGAGCACGCGACTTTTTACAGCTGCACCTCACTTGGAGTTCCCGCGATTCTTCACCTTTCACCATCACAAAACCCAAGATGGACAATTTGTTGTTCTACAGACCTCTTTGGGAGGAGAAAGCCTTGGCGACAAGTTCTTCAAAGCATCTTGAAAATCTTCGTTTGGATATCATGGAGAAACTCTTGCACGCGCTGCCCTTGGATGTGAAACTACCAACGGCAACAGGTAGGAACCCATCCCCAACACAATTTGTCTTTATGAAGCTCACCAATCTCTAGCTGTGGTCACTTCCAGCATCGAAGTCATCAAGACACTGTTCAAGGAGGCCTCTGGAAGCAACGATATCCTACAGACAATCTTGGATCACTCCCAGGAAGCCGATGTCGACCCAAATCTTCTCCTTCGAGGTGCCATCGTTTTGTGGTTTACCAGCGCATCCCCCATCCTTTCGCGCGACCCTTACTTAGGTTTGCCTCCCAAGGCCATGTCGGGGGGAGGCCTGACTTTTCCATGGGTCCAGAAATTGGCCGAGAAGAATTTCCTCATTGGAAACTTGGGCTACTTGTCCATGCTGATGACAGCCGAATCCTGGGAGAAGCCTTCCCATCCAAAACTGCAGGTAGCAACCCTGATGGCAAATGCGATCATCTCCTTTCTTTTCGCTACGTTCGTCATCGCACCTCACCTGAAAACCCAACCGCAATGGCGCCAGTACATCACAAACTCGGAGACCAGAGGTCACAAAGAGATGACAGTCTTCCTCAAGACCACATGGCAAGTCTCCAGGGAGGGGTGGGAGAAGTTCGACCACCCACCCGGTGCCGAATTTTCGGCTCTGAACACCGAAGTCAAGATGTCCCTTGATGGGAGAAATCTCTTGACCCGCGTTGGTCGTCCAGGCTGGCATGTTGCACCATATTGGCATCCTTTCCGGGTTGTCCCTGGTTCCCCATGGAACAAGTTCATCAGAAACAGACGGCAGAAAATCTTTCAGATCTTTCCAACTTTGGATAATCGCGTCCGGTACATGGTACCGGGATCCGCCACTACACTTACTGGTTCCTGCGAAGCTTACTATGGCGTTCTCCGCTCGCAGTTTGACTCTGTGAGTGGTTTCTTGTTATTTCTCCAGGATTTAACTAACATTTTGCTTTCAGACAAACACACGACGAGCCAGGCTTTCAGATCAGGCGCGTAACCGGCAGTTCTGGCGGTTGGCCGAGGGGACTGGTCTCCAATACCCCGCTGTGAGACCAACAGAGCAGGTACGTTTCAATCTTCTCCAGAAAGAGCGAGAGGCTCACCAACCACACAGAACTCCTCCAGCATCCAGGACTACGGACGAGCTGAACACATGTACAATGTGCCATTGGTATGGCCACCTCTTCTCCAGAGTTTCGTGAAGCCTGAGCTAACTCCCACCAGATCAAAAAGCCCGCTTCGGACTTAAGCGGGAACTTGACTCCACCATTTTTGACCACCACCGCTCGAGCTCTACGATTTGCACAGGAACCTGAGTCTGTCGATGAAGACTTCTACGCTATGGTTTTTGGTCACTAGGTTAACTTCCCACACATGGAGACGTGAAGTTGCATCAACTGGAAACCGATGAGAAGGCGTGGTAGCTACTCTTTTAGTGTGACCCTCTACACTGTAAATAGTGCAAAGAGAGTAGACAAAGAATATGAAAGTGCTTTTAAACTTGTTCGCGTACCTGAATTGGCTGCTTCAGGCGATGCTCTCCTGCTTCCAAGTATCCTCAGTGTCTCATTTCAGGTTGGTACGTGTGCAGGTGGTCACAGCTGCCAACAATGCTTCCACCGACAACAGCTGGCATGCATCCCCACCCGTTTGGCGCATTCAAAACGCCCCGTGGCCAGCCACCGAGCACAGAAAACTCATTGTCCCTTTTCGGCCAACAAGATTTTACTGGCACCACACCCAATATTCTGCACACCCTCTCCCCCCATTTAAATCCCCATCTCTCCCTCCTTCTCCCTGCTTTTCCACCAAACACTCAACATCTTTCATCACTTTACATCAAAACTTTCTCCTCACTTCAACATGGTTCAGTCGCGATCTGAAGTCATGCAGCAGTTGGCCTCTCTGTCGACTGCAGAGATTCTCAGTCTTCTCACTGATGAAACCATCCTCGAAGTTGCTGCCAAGTACTTCGAAACCCACGCCACCAACATCGATGTCAATCTGCCTCTGAGCCCTACTGAGGTGGACGCTATCTTGACTCCTCCATCTCCCACTCAGTCCGATGTCACCCCTGCTCCTCGTGCCAAGCGGCCTCTCAATGCTTTCATGGCATTTCGCAGTATGTCCCCGTTTCCCTCTGGCAACACCAGCCGCTTACCACTCCCAGCTTTCTACATGAAAATCTTCCCGGACATCCAGCAGAAGAGCGCTTCTGGCTTCTTGACCACTCTTTGGAACAAGGACCCGTTCAGAAACAAGTGGGCACTCATTGCAAAGGTCTACTCTTTCGTGAGGGATGAGGTCGGCAAGCGCAACATCGCCTTGTCGCGCTTTCTTGATGTTTGCTGTCCTGCCATGAACATCATCCACCCAAGCCGCTACATCGCCGCTCTTGGCTGGTCTGTTACTTATGATGACGCCGGCTGCCATGTCCTCCATCAAGACCGCCCGACCGACCTGGACCATTTCCAGAATGAGGTTGTCCCAAGCACTGAGATGGATCTCCTCCGTGCTCTTCTGCAGACAGGGTACCTTTCTGATCGCGGTCTGGCACTCCTGGAGCGACTCGGCGAGAGCACCAACGGAATCATGACCACCTACGGATCGTCGATTGAGCCACCAGCGATGCAGACTCCGGAGAAGATTAGCTTCATTGAGACCATTCGAGCAGATCCAGTTCACGCGGCGAAGGAACTGTTTCGGGCTAGAGAAGATGAGTATCTCAACCCCCGGGCAGTTGCCACCTACGAAGTCCACGATCTTAGCAGCGCACCCTACACTGCGATGCAAGCTCCTCAGCCGGATCCTCTCCAGTACTACAACTTCGCTGGGGCGAGCATGGGACTTCGCCCAGGCAGAACCTTCCACCTTCGCAGTGTTGAGGAGTTCGATTCCATTGACATCGACAGCCCCTACGACGTCGATGCCATGATGGGATACACTCAGTCAGAGGGCGAGAGAAGTGAGTGCAATCATGACATGTCAGGAATAGCTACTAACAAATTATAGCTGAGGGTCAAGAGGACACGAACCCTTACGATCCTCAGTCCGAGTATCACCCCCTGGGTTAAGCTCGCTTTCAGTCTCGGTTGGACAGAGATGGTTGGACAGTGGGAGAGGTACGAGATGATGGCACACATGTGAAGTGTGGATAACACTGGGAGGATGCTCGGAAAGGAATTTGTTCTGTTTAGCTCACTCCGAAACACAAAATGACTTGATTCTGAATGCTATATTTCCTTGCTACAAGATCCATCGTATGGCTACGTGGTGGCGAGAATTTGGGGCGTCTTCTTGGCATTACGCAGGCTCAATCGAATGTGAGGTGGGAGTGAAGGCTGAGGGCAAGGTGAGAATAGAGGTCGGTTTTAGCGTTTGCGGCGATGCGCACTGCGCAGCGGTCGAGACGTACCAGTGACGAACTCAGCTTAGTGTACAGTGACAATGTGGAACAGTAGGGCTAAAACGAGCACATCCTCCGGGGACCGGGCTCGGGCGGGCCGGGGGAACCAGTGGAGGGTCCTGTGTCGGCTCCAGGGTCAGTTTAGAGTGATTTACACAAGGTTCACAGTGGAGTCTGGAGAAGCATGAGCTCTTAGGTGGTGGGGGCGGGGACGGGTGGGTGGCAGGGCGAGCTTGGGCAAGCAAGTCGAGCGTTGCAACAGGGCGCCACGTCGTCGACTTTGCAGAAGGAGCGAGCCAGCGGGCGCTTGATTTAGAGGCACTTCTCGATCTAGGTGGTGGGCAGGCACTTAATCTAAGGGGTTTAGTGAACCCCCCCTCCAGTTTGTGAATCGAAGGCAGAGAATCGAAGGCAGAAGTGCGCCAGGGTTGCATTGCGGCTGGCCACTCCCACTCCCACTCCCACTCCCACTCCCTCCGCGCTTGCCTCGGCGGCGCTTGGCCTTGGCAGCCGTCAAGTTTGCACGGGCAGGCACACCAGGGCAACGTCACCTGGCGAAAGTTGCGCTGCGAGAACAAACAACAAAACGTCGTCGGGGGGCGTCCATTGTTTGTTTTTGCTGCGTGCGGCGGGCGGCGGGCGGCCCAATGACCCTCGGGCCGTTGGGGGGGGCTCGTGTTCGCCCGGCCCGGGGGGGGACACTTGTTCGCGGTTGCGCAAAACCAAACAAAAAAAAAAAAAAAAAAGAGAGAGAAATCCCGCCGCGGTGGTTGAGCCGTGGTCTCAGTGCGCGCGCCCTTGCCTTGCGTAGGTAGCGAAGACTCGCCCTGCGTCCTGTGCGCGCTGGGGGAGCTTGACAACTCACCTTGGGTTCAGACACAACTCACCTCGCGTTCAGACACACAACAATCCCGGCTCAGTCGCATACCAGTGCAGGGCCTCATCCGAAACACAGCCGCCAGGGCCTCTTCCGAAACAAAAAGTGGAGGAACCCCCCCCCCCCCCCCCCCCCAATCCCCCTCCTCGCCGAATTCCAATGACCCGATGACCACCATGGCACCAACAACAATATCAAGAGCGCGCAAAAGTAAAAATAAACCCCCAGCCGAAATCATCCCAAATCAATAGCGGCAGTTCCACCAACAGTCCTGAATCAACGCTTCAAACCCCTGTCCGAAAGCATAACTCGACTCGGCCCCCCGGCCAGCCGATCTCGTTTGCTTGGCGCCCCATCGCGCATCGCGCATCGCAATCGCGGCAGGGTTACAGCAGCCGATGCAACGACGCTAAAAACGCCCCGATCAGGTGGGGCAGGCAAAAAACGTTCTCCTGCAGCTGCGAGTTGACTGGCTGGCTGCGCGCAACAGCATCAGGGGACCACATCCGATCCGGGCTGAATCTGAGCGGTCGGGGGTGAAGAGGGTTCTGAGGCTAGTGTGAGAAGCGAGCGAGAACAGGGTTTCTGAGGCGGTGGGGGGGGGGGGGGCTAGTGCGGTGTTCTGAGTTGTGCGTGTGAGGGCGCAGGCTGAAGGAGCTAGAGTGTTCTGAACTCTGACTCTAAACGGAGACTTTGTTTGCTTTGGCTGTGTTTTTGCGAAATTGCGACGGCTCTCGCACAAACAAACCCCGGCGCCATCGTCACAACCAACAAACCACCACCAACAACGCCTTGGCACATGCCAGTCCGGACAGTGCTAATGATGCTTCCTGCAGCCCGTGATTTGTCAACGCGGCGGCGTTTGGGCGTTTGGGCGAGATGGATGGATGGATGGGTGGTGGTCCGCGGCCCCGATATCATCAAATCTGCCAAAAGCGGAGTCGTGGGTTGGCACTAGAATTGGCTAGGCCATCGCATCGTCACTGGGGGGGCCATGGTCACTGGGGAGCCATCGTCGCTAAGGCTAATCGTCACTGGGGGCTCACAACTTAATCACTTTGAGAAGAGGGGGGGGGGGCTAGAATTGACTTCCAGCGCGCGCGTTGATTGTCTTGGTTGGTGCCCGCACTCTCGTTGGTCCAGCGTCGAACTTGCCGTGCGAAGCCCTGGAAAGGCCCGTGATGCCCACCACCATTTCGGCGATCCCTTTCCGCGCCAAGCCCCCGCCCTCCACTTTCCTCCAACTCGCGCTTCTGAAGTAGGGCTGAACCATGTCCGAAGGGGGGGGGGGGGATCCCGGACCCTGGGGGCCCATTGTTTTTGCATCAACCCGCCCGTCGGCTATCACGACCGCAGATAGGGAGCACCGGGCTTGGCTTGTAAATGTCCGAGGTATGGGATACGAGATGCGGTGTGACGGCGGAGCCGGGGGGCGGGACAGGATTGGGGATTCGAGATGCGGTGTGACACGGGGAGCCAGACGACAAAGATTGGCATTGGCATGCGAGACTGGGTTGAGACTGGGTTGAGACTGGTTGAGACTGGTTGAGACTGACCTTTGGCCCTTCAAACGCGCAAACCAATAGTCCATCCATAGCCCCTTGGCATCCAGCGTGGCTAGCAAGTAATCGCTGATCCAACATGCCTGATGCTGGACGCCTGATGCCGTGCCGGCACATGTACCATGTTGAATCTTGTACGTACGAGTACATTGCACTGAAACACCCTGTTCCCTGATCCCTGGCCAGCCGTCGTCACACTTGATGCTCCCAGCCCACCCCGTTGATTAGTATTGCCCATCTTTCTTCCATCTTGGCAGTCCTCCTACCTACCAGTGCCATGACCGCCACCGCCACCTACTCCTCTTGGTACGAAATCTTGACGCATCTCGCCCAGTTCTGTGCCGCGCGGCGGAGAGTGAGTTACTCCAATTGGAGAATCTCGACCTGTCACCCTGCATTAGCCTCGTCTTGGCACTCCCGCGCCATCTTTTCCATCCAGGGAAGCCATTAATCCCGTTCTCGCCCGGACCACCCCTCACTCAACCCCCATCCATAGGGCCCCCTTGGCGTCCAGCATGGCTAGCAAGCAATCGCCGATCCAATATGGGGTCATATGGCTGATCCAACATGGGTCATCCAACATGGGTCATCCAACATGGGTCATCCAACATGGGTCTAAGAATGCCCCATATAGTGTAAACTTATTCTGAGTAGACACTGTGTACAACAAGCGGCCAGTATGAGTTGGATGATGAAGCAGCACAGGTTACCTCACCCGGATTCTGTCCTTATATGTCAGGTGTCAAGGCACCTTCTGTGGCTGCCATGACCTGGCAGTGCCATCTGAGTGCTGGGTTGTTGTGCTTGCCTGGTAGTCGCCACGAGGCGCGTATCGCAATCGCGACACGCGGGACAAGGCGCGCATCAGAAGACGCCGACCGCCGGAGGAATCCACCCCGACCACAGACAATGGTTCTTTATGCACTTGGCCTTTGTACCGAAGCCGGAAGGCATATGGTGTATATATTTCCTGGAGTCGAATTGACTAGCAATTTGGCCGTACGTACGACCTGTACGGATGGCAGAAAGGGGGGATGTGAGGTCGGTCTTTTTGCTCTCACTCGCAACCTGCCGTATCAGCCGGCATTGCCCATAAGATCTATATACTGAACAGTCCAGCTCACTCCTCTCAGCTCTTCAGTGTCTTTAAGCTGAAGCCTTTTTGCAACTTGAGGATACTCTCCAGGCGTCGTGCGGTCATCTGGACGCAAGAAGTCGCCATCCCGGTAATGATAGGGATTGAGGAGGACCTTGATCAGGTAAAGCCCTGTCAATAGGTTCAGAAACCCCGGAACGTGCTTCCTAGTATCCCATTCAACCTCTCCAACAAGAACAGTCTCGATTCGGCCGAGCTGATGACCGTAATATTCCTCTAGCTCATTGAACTGAGCCATGGAATCTCCGTCAAGCGCATCGAGAATGACGGCACCTTCGACAGTCTGCTCAACCCCGTTCCTGGGGGTCTCTATGACCCAGCTCTTGGATCATGGGGTGACTCGCCGTGAGTTTCATTCGTGTGCATCGTTGTGATTTGGCTTCCAATCATCTCCCTAGGTGCACGACGTGCCACTTGAACCAAGCAACTTGTCCGGGACATCCAGGACACATCCAGCTCCCTGTTCCTGTCTACCACCCCGTCTTCATGGATCAAGCACATCACCTGCTCCGAGCGACATGCGTATATTGCAAAGGCTTCCGAATGTCTGCCAAAGATCTGCACATGTACACGTGCCAACTTCGCCTACTCCACCACGGTCTTGTTCATGAAGCGCGTACCGTCGGTGCCATCGGAGACCTGGACCGGGCCGACGAATTCAAGTCCCCTGGTCTGGGGGACAGTGAGGCGGAAGAAGAGGGCAACGTCTCAATCGACAACATCATCCGGAAGAGAGAAGAGTGTTTGCAGAACTGCCTTCGGGGCAAGACCTCCAAGAGGGGAGACGCCAAAAGGGAGAAGCATGAAGGCGGAGGCCAAATGCGCCGGGAGGTCATCAAGGAGTTTCTTTCCGCCATCGCCAAAGGCAGACTATGTGCTGGCTGCGGAGGCATCTCGCCAGCGTATCGCAAAGACGGATCCGTCAAAATCTTCGACAAGTCGTTATCTCCCAAGGAAAAGGCGAAAATGGCGCAGAGGGGTCTTGAGAGGAAGGATGCAACAACACGAGTTCATCAGGCCAAACCGACGCGGAAATCCGAAGCCACCTTGTCAGACGGCCCCGAGGCAGCTGCCGAATCCTTGAGGGGCCAAGGCGAGGATACTCAAGTCGATGCGGTGGGGTCTGATCAAGATGTCGAACAATCGACCGCGGATACGGTTGGCCCCGCGACCTTCCAGAGGTATCTCACGCCTATGGAAGTGCGAGCCCGCTTGGTCGAGCTTTTCAACAAGGAGCGGGATCTTGTGTCACTCTTGTACGATGCGAAACCGCGAACACGAAGCTCGCCAAACGCCACTCCGGACATGTTCTTCATGACAAGCGTTCTAGTGCCACCGAACCGCCATCGACCCGAGGCTCGTACCGGAGAGTCACAGATCTCAGAAGCACCGCAAAACTCACTCTACAAGTCAATTTTACGGGGGTGCATGAAAGTAGCTGAAGTACATGCTGCTTTGAGCGAGAAGAGAGGAGGAGACGTCATGCAGTTGCATCAAGCGTGGATTGTGCTCCAAGAGGGAGTGAACGCATTGGTCGATAAGGACAAGAACCCTATGCAGGGAGCGGCTGCTGTACGCAACGAGGACGGCATCAAATAAATTCTGGAAAAGAAGGAAGGGCTCTTTCGGAAAAACCTCATGGGCAAACGCGTCAACTATGCAGCCAGAAGCGTTATTTCATCTGATCCCAATCTCAAAACCAACGAGATTAGCGTCCCTCCCATTTTCGCCCAGAGATTGATATATCCAGAGCCTGTTGCAAGCCATAACTTCAGGAATATGCAGCAGGCTGTTATTAATAGATATAATAAGTAGCCTGGAACTTTTACTATTAAAAATAAAAATAGGCAAATTATCAGCCTTAAGAATAAGTCTGTCGACGACTGCATCTCACTTACCAACCAGCTTCTTGCTCCAAGTAGCACTGCAGCAAAGATAATTAACAAGAAGGTGTATTGTTATCTTATAAATGGAGACGTGGTATTGATAAATCGTCAGCCAACCCTATATAAACTGTCTATTATAGGCCACAGGGTCTGAGTTTTACCAGGCGAAAAGACTCTTTGAATATATTATATAAACTGCAATACCTACAACGCCGACTTTGATGGAGATAAGATGAATATGCATTTCCCCCAAAACGAGATTGCCCGGGCAGAAGCGCTGCAAATCGCAGATGCCGACCATCAGTACTTGTCTGGGACACAGGGGAAACCGCTGAGAGGACTTATCCAGGACCACATCTCTATCTCTGTCGCTCTATGCAGTCGGGACAGCCTTTTCAGCCGCGGCAACTATCATCAGCTGATCTATAGCGCACTGCGACCAGAAAGCGGCCATATCCTTGGGGAGAGAATTCAGCTCGTCATACCAGCAATTATCAAACCCGTGCCGCGGTGGACCGGAAAGCAAGTTATTACGACAATACTGAAGAATATACAGCCTCCAAACTGCAGCGGTCTTACGATGCGTGGAGGAAGCCAGACTCATGCTGACCAATGGGGCCCCAAATCCGAAGAGGGTACGGTGCTGATAGAGGACGGCGAATTCATCACTGGCATTCTCGACAAAGCCCAGATCGGTCAAAGTTCAGAAAGCATGATTCACGCTATCCACGAGATCTACGGGCCATCGATTGCCGGCAAGCTTCTCAGCAGCCTCGGTCGGCTTTTGACGAGGTATCTCAACATGCGGGCTTTCTCTTGCGGCATTGATGATCTGAGACTTACACCCGAAGGCGAGCAGTCGCGGCGGCGGGAGCTTCAGCCAGCTGCTCATATTGGTCTTGAAATTGCTTCCGACTACGTCTCGCTTGGGGGATAATTCTGACCCTGCCGATGCACTGCTTTTGGAGCGTCTTGAAGAGGTGATGCGCGATGATGGCAAACTGGAAGCTCTGGATATGTTGATGAATGGGACATCTAAACACATCACGGCTGCAGTTCAAAAGGCATGTCTTCCCAACGGTCTCGACAAGCCATTCCCGCGGAACCAGATGAATGTGATGACGACCTCTGGCGCAAAGGGGTCTAGGGTCAATGCCTCGCTCATCTCATGCAACCTTGGACAGCAAGTCTTAGAAAGTCGACGAGTGCCTCTGATGGTGAGCGGTAAATCACTACCGTGTTTCAGACCCTTCGAAACCAGTATCCATGCCAATGGGTATATTACCAGCCGATTCCTCACAGGTATACGCCCTCAGGAGTACTTCTTCCACCACATGGCCGGCCGGGAAGGTCTCATCGATACCGCTGTCAAGACATGGCGTTCTGGATATCTCCAGAGATGCATCATCAAAGGGCTAGAGGGGCTCACGGTGGCATACGATATGACGGTCCGTGATGCAGATGGCTCTGTGGTCCAGTTTCTGTATGGCGAAGACGGGCTTGACGTGGCCAAACAGGCCTATCTCACCGACTTCAGCTTCATTCTGAACAATGTGGTCTCAGAGGCCATCCAACTGAGGTATACTGCGGAAGATGGCCAGCGCCTCGGCATGCATCGAGACGCCTTTACGAACCGCCTCCAGGAAGTGTCATACGGGCCAGATGAGGACGAAAACAACGAAACCCAGCAGGCGGCGGAAGAGGACGCCACAACGGCCGAGATGGAAGATGACGGCTTCGAGGACTTGGAGGACTTGGAGCAGCGGGCAAGCGTGGATGGCGACAAGGAGGGCGCAGAGCCTCCCGCCTCGGGGCCGCCGACAGCTAGAGCGGAGCGCGTCCTACAGGAGTATGCAGAGGCGACGGGCTTTGAGTGCGACGAAACGACTGGAGGCTGGTGCCGCGTAATACTCGAGTTTGAGGCGGCCATGCCAGCCCATTCACCAAGATGAGCTTCGAGACGACGCTGGGCTTTCTGAAGGACGCGGTGCTAGATGGAGACTGGGATAACTTGACGGCGCCGAGCAGCCGTCTCGTGATGGGTCGACTGGGGAAACTAGGCACTGGTAGCTTTGACGTCCTCACACGACTGCCGACGTATCACCTCGATGCGCTGGCGTAAGAGAGAGAGAGGGAGGGAGGGAGGGAGGGAGGGAAGGAAGGACTGTTCGGGGGGTTATGTAGAATGAATTTGAATCAAGTGTTGGTCTTGGCCTTTGCTACTCTGTCGGATGCGTGCCAGGTCCTGCGGCGCCGCCATGCCGAGAAATAGACTGGAAACCTCCTAGTCAAAGTCGAGTATTATCACGACGCAAACGTGAGATGTATATCCTGGGCTTACCTGCCGCATCTTTCGCGACTGACTGATGCAATATCAGTCATCTTCAGGCAGAGGGCACGGGAAGGACGGAAACAATTGCACAATATATATTCTCAAAGCCAACTCTCCTACCTACTCTTGGCCAGATGAGCGTAGGCGCGAGTGAAAACAAAAGAACGAGCGAGCGATAGGGTTGGTCGGAAGGGAACCAGCAGATGATGTGCCAGGGGGGGGGCGCTTTGCTCTGTTTTGAGTCGATGATGGTTTGTCTAAAAAACCATGAATGTCACCAACGCCCAACCAGTCCTCCAGCGTTTTCTGCCACCCAGGATTGAACTTGCGGCTCACCGCCTTCCGAGGTTTGTCGACCCTGCTCAGGTCTTACCTTATCTAATCAGCCCCACCAAAGTACCACCTGACAGAGGTACACCGTGTTACATGATAATACACACTGTATAAGCCGGACACTTTTTATGGCTGTCACTGTACCATCTCTTCTGTCCTCGCCGGCTTCTCTTCTCCTCTCCTCTCTTCACTCCCCCCCCTCTCCTCTCCTCTGTTCACTCCCCTCCCCTCCTCCTCCTCCTCCTCCTCTCTTCACTCCCCTCTTCCTCCTCCTCGCGGCTAGCGCTCCTGCTCCTACCCAGTGCCGTCACCGTCACCGCCACCGCCACCCAGTCTAACTCGAGACGCTCGCTCCCTCCCAACCCTACTCCTCTTGGTATGAAATCTTGCGCATCTCGCCCAGTCGGTGCCGCGCGGCGGAAAGTGAATTCTCCAATTGGAGAATCTCGACCTGTCACCATGGGTTAGCCTCGTCTTGGCACTCCAACGCCATCCTTTCCAGCCTTGGAAGCCGTTAATCCCGTCTCGCCCGGACCACCCCAGACTCACCTGTTGCTCCATCTCTCGCACCTTGAACTCGTGCGCTCCGAGCGTAGAGTAGTCCACCTGGTCCTCCTCCAGGCTCCGCTCCTTGATCATCGTCTGAACTTGACGCACCAGCCCCCGGCATGCCGCCCCCACCGCCTTGCTAGCCTGCTCCAGCTTCCCTTGGCTCTTGGACATGAACCCTGCCTTGACTCGACTCGCAGCCACGAGCTGCGCCGTTGACGCTGCTACGTCGTTGGAGGCCACAATCAACTGCTCAGGGCTGTTGCGATTGGATATCACCCCGTCCGCCGTCTCGATGAGCGTGTTGGTCGACGACGCCACCGCCTTGGCAGCTGAAATGAGCCCTTCGGTCCACCGGTTGTTTTTCTTGTAAAAGGCCGTACGCGTAGACGACCCCTGCCCCGCCTGCACAATCTCCTGCTGTGTCAGTGTGGCCGCTTGGATCAGCTGCGTGATGGCGTTGGTGATGGCCGTGGCGGCGTCTAGAATCGAGTCGTGCACCTTGAGCTCGTAGGTGGAGTAACCGTCACGGGGCTTGTTCTTCAGTTTGGCCAGTCGCGCCGCCGCCGCTGCGATGGCATCCGCCGCCTTGCTGAGCTCCTGGTCCACAAGGTCTCCCAGGTCGCCCTTCTTGTTCATGAGCTTGCCGAACCCGGGCGCAAACACCTCGACCAGTTTGTTGAGCTTCTGCAGGTCTCTCTGCACGTCGTTGTTGCTGTTGATGACCACGTCCGTCTTCTGGATGGGGTCCATTCCCTCGAGCCGGAAGCTCTGTAGCCCACGGAAGAACTGCACCGTAGACTGCGCCGACTGGCGGGCCCCGTTCATGAGCGAATCCGTCTTCTTATCGTCCGTGGCCAGACGGCTAAGACCCTTGGTGTTGCTGCACACGTCCGCGATAGCTCCCGAGAAGACGTTGATGTTCTTGATCAGCTCGGCGTGCGTGCTGTTGGGACCGTCCGCAATGAAGTTGTTGAAAGATGTAGCAAACTCCATGGCGTTGGCCGATGCCTTTTCGATCTGAGAGAGCACGTAAGAGGGCGAGGCGTTCTGGTTTCCCGCCTGCATGGAGGAGTCCAGTTCGTAGAGTGCATCGTCGACACGCGCAACTCCGGCTTGGAGGACCGAGTCGATGATGTCGTTGATCTTGTCCAGGTTGGACAGGATGAGGGCGTCAATCTGTCCGTCGAGGGCGTTGTCCGTCTCGCCCTGGTTCTGTTGGAGCTCGCTGAGTTCCAGAAGCGTTTGGTCCATGCCCGCCTTGTACACCTCTAGCTCTTCCTCCTTTTCTCGGAGGAGCTGCTCCAGATCAGAGCCACCATCACGGAGCTTCGTCTGGGCATCCTCCAAGGCCCGTGTCTTGGTGCGGAGCGCCTCCTCGAGGTCTGACATCTCGCGGTTGTACTTGGCCAGCATCGTCGACAACTCGTTGCCCTTGCTGCGCTCTAGGTTATCAGCCCGGTCCATGGCCATGCGGAGCTCGCGTCGCAGCTTCTCCACCTCGTCCTTGTTGCTACCGTTCAGGCGGTCCTTGTCGTGCATGGCGCGGTCACGCTCGCGGATCATGTCGGCCAGCTCCAGGTTCTTGGTCTTGATCTCGCGCTCCAGCTTCTCCCGTCGGTCGATGGCCTCTTGGGCGCTGGCGGCCTTGAGCTGGACCGACTTGAACTTCTGGAGGAGGTCCAAGTGCTCATGTCGTAGCTGCGAGTAGAGCTTGGCCAGGGCCTCGTACTTGGTCCTCCACGTGTTGACCTGCTCCTGCAGCGCTCGAATCTGGTCGTCCTTGCTCGTGATTTGCTGCCCAAGGCTGTTCTGAAGCTGTGACAGCTCGCTCTCCAAGCCCCTGACACGCTGGTCGAACTGCTGGAGCATCAGCTGATCTCGTTCGTACTGAGCCCGGGCGTTCAGGTTCTCCCGCTCCAACTCGGCGAGACGCCCCTGAGTCTGCCACTGCGCCTGCTGAGCCAGGAGAGCCTCCTGCTCGCGCTGCTGCTGCTCCATCAGGGCGCGCTGCTGCTCCTCAAACTCGCGCTGCGCCTGAAGCTGCGCCTGCTGCTGCGACAACAATGCTTGTTGCTGGCGCTCCTCCATGACCCGCTGTTGCTCCTCGTACTCGCGGTTCTGACGATCCAGCTCGCCCTTCCAGAATTCGGACATCTCATCGGGTTCCTCCGACTTGGGTGCTTGCACGGGAGACGGCTGTCTCTCAATCTCTCCCTTTGGTCGAGCGGGGAGCGCGGGAGCCTCATCGTCTTCGGAAAGAAGGTTGGGCGGGTCTTGAGGGAGCTTCGGGATGGTGATGAGACTGGTGAGGTATCGGAGGTTGGAGCACTCGTAGTAGAACTTGACGAGGCGGTAATGCTGGGCATTGTATCGCTGTCGGAGGGGCTCGAGGGCATCGTCGTCGCCAGTCGCTGGTTGTTGTTAGCATTTGTGGTTTGCATAAAGGGGCATTGGTGTGCAGGGCATTGGTTTGCATCAAAGGGACCACTGACTGGAGTGCATCGCACGAAGCATGCTGGTGATGAACTTGTAGATGCCGTAGCTCTCCTGAACCAGAGGCACCAACGCGGCAATGCGACATTCGTTGTTTCCGACATTCCGGAAGTGGGAGAAGATGAGTTTCTGGAACTGCTCAATCTTATCCTGCAGCACCATGAGGTCGGTGATGGTCTCGTAGCCCTCGTTGGGGTCATTGATGGCCTTCAAGCTCAGGTATTCCTCGTACTCGAACGTTCCGTTGAACTCCTGGTGCTGGTGGTGGAAGGAGAGCTTCGCAAGGAGGTAGTAGACGTATTCGCGGATCAAGGGTCCGTATCCGCGCATTCCCTCGCCGTTCAGGCCGCGGTTGAGGCTGTCGATCCAGCCGCGGTTGGACATTGCCTCCTTCAAGGCGCTGGGGTGGCCTTCTTGGAGGACCTTGTGGATGGTGATGAGGGCCTTGAAGGTCTGGACTTCGTCGGCGAGGATCGGTTGGCTGTCATGACGGGGTTAGCAGCTGCGGAGAGGACGAGGTCGGGGGCTGGTTCGACGTACACCTTGATGCCAGCCCAGAAGGCGTTCGAGGACCGGTGGTCCCAGGTATAGACGATGCATGCTCGGACATGCTTGCGCTTGGGGGAGATTTCTTCGTTGTTGGTAGCCTTCTTGATGTTGATGGCAAGCTCCTGATCGGTCCTGCGCGGAGATGAGTTAGCATCCGCCTCTCCCGGCGCAACAGTGATTCACGACGACGCACTTGGTGTGTTCTATGCCACGCACGGCAGCCATGATTGCGGTTGGTGAGGGGAAAAGCTCCGCGAGGCTATCGGCTGGTGATGGAGGAGGAAGTTGCGCGGAGCCAGCAAGGTCGGGAGGGATGATGGAGGCGGAAGAAGCGAAGGAACCCCTGGTTCGATCACGAGACGAAAGACTGGGCCGACGCGGCCGCGGGGCGAGTAGTGCCAAATGAAGAGCAATTCAACCGAAAGAAGGAGGCCAGATGCGAAAGCAGGCTCGCCGCGGGTATAATATGGCGCGTGTGAATGCGGGAGCGAGAAGTCGTCGTCAGCAGTGACAAAGTATCGGGGCGATGATGCCTTTGGGAGTGCGACAACTTTCAGTGGCTACCTAATTTGAACCTGGCACAGCAGCGGGAGGCGCATAGCATACGTAGTCGGAGCTGCATCACAGTGGGGTGGCGGTGCAAGCTCCCGCGTCCGGAGCCGGATGCGAAATTATCCGGTCTGCGAAGCCTACCCTACACCTGACTAGTAGAATACGATTAGAATACAGTTACCTAAAGGGGCAAAAGGAGGTTATTACTATAAGGGATGTGGGATAAATTACTTAACTTAATTAAATTATCTAGAGTTAGAAGGAAAGCTTTAAAGGCTATCTTTAAGAATTTTTATAGTATAGTATAATCCTACAGTATTTGGTTTTTTTTTTTAGCTTTACTCAATATCATGAGATAGATCAAAGCCATACAGTAATCTCAAATAGTAGAAATAAACAATAAGGGCTACACCCAGCACCAGAAGAAATAGTAGCTGAACAATAAGGTTGTTGCCTACCGGTCTCTACCTGAAGCTTCCATTTAACCCCTCTGACTTCAACCCTATTGTCTGCAGTCAACAACCTTGCTGTCTGCAGTTAACAACCTTGAGATAGTAACCTTATTCCGAGCAATAGGATATAAGGGAGATGTCTCCCATCGTCAAGAGACTAACTTCCCTTCTAATACTTATTCCATTATAACTAATTTTCAATATAGCGAATTTCATTCGAGCAGCTCTTTCCAGGGATAACTCGTTATATCTATATTATA
Source organism: Ilyonectria robusta (assembly GCF_021365365.1). Lineage (NCBI taxonomy): Eukaryota > Fungi > Ascomycota > Sordariomycetes > Hypocreales > Nectriaceae > Ilyonectria > Ilyonectria robusta. The sequence continues at coordinate 51,213 of NW_025764517.1, forward strand.
GATTCTAACTCTAATATGATATTAGATTCTCTTAGAATCTAGAAGATAAATTGGAAAGATAGAAGCTAAATTTCCTCTTAAACTTTCTTAAGAAAGAAAATCTATTTAAGCTATTGCTATATTATCTGCAATACTTAAATAAAAGCTAATAAATTGTATTAGCTATTTTTAGATATTATTTACTTTTTAATAATAAGATTAAGGTTAATAGATAAGAAAATTAAATTCTTATTTATAGTTTTATTTTATATATTTAAATAGAAATAGGTATATTTTATAATTTAGTTAAAAATATTAATAATTCTAATTTAAGGGGTTAAGTTTTTTTCTAGAATATTATTAAAGCTTAATATAACTTTTAGTTTTAGAAGTTATTATATTATATTAAGTTAGTATAAATACTAGCTATATAAAGTATTAGCTAGAAAGGGAATAATTTTATAGTATATAAAATTAAACTTTATTTTTTATACTTTTTTATATAATAATCTCTTTTAATAAATATTATAATAAATAGATATTTTTATAAATAAAAATTATTATAAAAAATATTTAAAAGAAATTAAAAAACTTAGAAAATAAAAAAAAAATAAAAAATAAAAAAAAAATAGTAAAATTTTTATTTTATTAATTAAAATAATATTAAATTAAAATAGATTTTTTTTAAAGAATTTAAGATTTTTTATATTAAATTTATTTTTAATTAAATTATATTATAAAAATTAAATTAAATTATAAAAATTAAATTAAATTATAAAAATTAAATTAAATTATAAAAATTAAAAAAAGATATTAAGATTATTAAAACTAGATTTTTTTTTTAAAAATTATAGCTATTTAAAATATTATAAAAAATATAAGAATTTCTTCTAATATTAAATATAGCTCTTATTATTTATTCTTACTATTTAAGATTATTATATAGCTTTAATTTATTTAATAATATTAAGTAAAATTATAAAAAAACTAAATAAAAATTATAATATTTTATTTATAAATATAAAAAAGTAAAATATATTTTATTTTAAAAAATTTAAAAAAATAATTATAGTTTTTTTTAAAAAAAGAAATTTTTATAAAATTATTAATAGCTATTTTTTTAATATTAATATAATTAATTTTAATAATATAAATTTTAATTTTATTATAAAAATAATAATAATTAATAATAATAATATTATAAAAAAGCAAATTTATTAATATTATATAAAGAGAAATACTATATATTAATTATTTATGTAAAGCTATAAAAAAAAGAAGAATCTTATTTATAATCTTAAAGTAAGCTTCTATTTAAATAGCTATAAAAGCAGTATATTCTAGTAGTAGATTTCTCTTTAACTAAATATAGTATAGCTATATTTCTTAATTTAAGGCTTTAGCCTATAATATTACCCCCCCTCTTTTTATTCTAGTTATTATAATTATTATTAAACTCTTTATAGCTCTTATAAAATACCTTAAAGATTAAGATAATCCTAATATACCTTGCTATTATTTTTATTCTTATTTCTAGTAGTTATACTATTTAAACTTTTAGAGCTTCTAAATCTATAGTTTTCTATTATACTAAGATAGCTAAGGACTCTCTATATATATACTATATTTTTATAGGTTATAACTTATATTAATTAACCTAGTACTTTATAAAGCTATAGTATATATATTTGCCTTTTTTATGCTATTTTTATTGCTATATTAGGGATATTACTAAAGCTATTTTTTTAATTTTTATAGGCTATTATTTTATTACTCTATTTAAAATTAAGCTTTATAAATTCTATTATAAAGTTAGCTTAAGATCTTTAAGTAATAGTAATATATATATAAAGTTATTATATTTTTTTAAAAGATATAGCTATTTATTTAAATATTATATTATTTTCTTATTAAGGTAGCTAGTTAGAGTTGTAATTTTTATATTATTAGGCTATAAGTTTATTTTAATTTTATAAAGAATTTACTTAAAATATATAAGAAATTTAATTAGGGATTTTAAGTTTTGCTATAGCTTTTATAGCTATTATTTTATTTTTTTATTTTATTAGAGTTATTAAAAATTTAAATAAGGTATTTTAATAAGATAGTTAAATTTTATTTATATTTTTATTTAATATATTATATATATATTAATATAAAAAATTAGATTTTTAAGTTTAGTAAATTATATATATAATAAAATTAAATATTTATATTTCTAATTATAAGTTTATTAATATATAGCTTTATATATAAAATTAAAATTTAAGTTTTTTAGTTTTTAGTATTTTTATTAAATTAATTAAAATTAAATAAAACTTATTATAATTACTATATTTATATTACTTTTTAAAATTTAGTAATTTACTTTTTTATTTTTATAATTATAGCTATTAGCTTTATTTTATAGGTATTTTACTAGTTATTTTCTTATAAAATTATTATATATTTATTATATTTATTTATTATATTATATATATTATATTAAGCTTTAAATAATATAAGAGAGTAAATTTATTAATATTATATAAAGGGAAATATTATATATTAATTATTTATTTAAAGTTATAAAAAAAAAAAGAATTTTATTTATAATTTTAAAGTAAGCTTTTATTTAAATAATTATAAGAATAATATATTTTAATAATAGGTTTTTCTTTAATTAAATATAATATAATTATATTTCTTAATTTAAGATTTTAACTTATAATAAATATATATAATAAGTATATAATATATTTAAATATATAATATATTAATATTATATAATTAAAAAAATAAATTTTAAATTTTTTAAAATAAGCTATATAATTTTAAAAAATTTAAGAAATTAATTATTAATATATAATTAAAAAGATTTATTTATTTATTTAATATATATTATTTTATCTATATCTAAATTATAAAATTCCTTTAATTAATTTAAAAAAAAAAACCTTTTAACTATCTAGCTATAAAATAAAAACCTTATTATAATTTTACTCTACTATCTTAAAAAGCTTATTATTATTATTAAATCTATATTAATAAATTTATTACTAGCCTTATTTAGATTATAAATATATATTTACCTATCTTTTAATTTAACTTCTCTAAATTATAAAAAAGCTATTAGGGGTTTATATATAAAATTTAGTAACTAGTACTATAATCTATTTAATTTACCTTCTTTATAGTTACTTTAGTAGCACTATATCTACTCTTTCTAGTATAAACTCTAGATATTCTTATAGTAGCCCCCAGCTGCTATTAAATCCAAGCTTAGCCTTTCTTTTTCTAGTTATATAACCTTATATATTAGTATATATATAGATACCGGGCCTATATAGCTATTTACTTAGAATCCAGCTCTATAATTTCAGGGCTAATTTTCCTGCTATATTATAGGCAGGCTTTATATTACTTAGTAGTTTCTATTTTTATTTTTTTCTTATTTTTAGTTTAGGCTTTTAATAGCTTTAAATATATTCTATTTTTATATCTTTAGAGCTTAAGAATTTAGCCTTTTAAGGCTTTTCTAGGCTTTATAAAAAGCCTTTTTTATTTTTTTTTTTTTTTTTTTATTATTATTCTATTGCTTATTATAGCTATTTCTTATAAGTTTCTTTTCTCTTTTATAATTCTATATTATTATTAATTCTTATTAATTTATAGAAAGTTATTTTTTTTTTTTTTTTTCTACTTATTACTACTTTAATTATATTTAATTTTACTATAATATCTTCTATTTAATCTTAAGAAGTAAAAGATAAAAGCTCAGCTATTATATAAGAAAGCTATTTAGAAGAAAGCTAAAAAAAAGCTTTTAATAAGGCTACTATAGCTACTCTAGCTTTTCCTACTAATAATAAGAAGAAGAAGGAGGAGGAGGAGAAGGAGATTATTATTACTCCCTTAAGTATTCTTTTAGTAATATTACTATAAATATATTTAAGAGTTTAAAGAACTTAAGCTTAATATCTTTTTATTTATATTACTCTAAAATACCTAATAAGCTACTATTTCTTTTAGTTAATATAAAAAAATTTTTTTTATTAAATAAGTATTTTATAGTATTTTATAGTATTCTATTAATTTATTTTATAAAAGTTAGTATTATTAATTTATTTTTTATATTTATTATATTTATTAATATTTTAACTAGTATTTTTAGTTATTTTTATTTTATTTATAATATATTATTTTTATATTAATTTTATAATTTCTTTTTTTTTAATATTAATTTTTAATTAGGCTTTAGTAGCTATTATACCTATTATATAAAGAGAAAGTATATTTATAATTTAATAAGTAGTTTTTATAGTATCTTTAAGTTTTTTATTTAGTATTATACTTATTAGAAGATAGATATAACTTTTAGCTATATAGATATCTCTATAATTTTATAGAAATCTTACTAATTTAATATAGTCTAATAATATAAATAAAATTAAGAAGATTTTTAGCTATTATAACTAGTAGGCTATTATTATAGCCTCTACTATAAGTAGGTTAAAAAATAAGGTAATTACTAAGTTAACTTTAAAGGCCCTTAATAGGGGCTTTATAGCTATTAAAATTAACTATTTTCTTTACTATCTTATTATTCTTAATAAAGCCTTTTTTAATATTATTTCTATTAAGATTTCTTTAAATAAAAAGAATAATAATAGTATTATTAGCTAGTAGATATTTTAATAATATTACTTTAGCTTTAACTTTATACTTTTTATAAATATTCTTTCTTATAGGCTTAGTTTCTTTATAAGGCAATTTTTATTTATATCTTAATTAATTAATCTAAGTAATTATTTATATATTATTACTAAGATCTTATTTCTCTTTTATCTACTTTCTATACCTTCTATTTTTCCTATAGAGCTATTACCAGTCTAAACTATATAAATTAGACTATCTTACTATATTAAATTACTACTGTAGGTATAGTATATTTATTGCTAAGGTAGTATTTTATATCCCTATAATTTATAATTTAGGCTTTAAGAGGAGAATCTTATTATAGAGTATATAGTAGGTAAAAATATACTTAATAATTTACCTACTCCAAGTGTGTCACACTCATGCGAGATATCTCTAGTCTCTTATATGTAGGAACCTCCCAGAGGTGTCGGGTCAGAAAACGTGGCTCAACTAGGCCCAAAACGGGCCCGCCAACACCAACACATGCATTCTTCTTGTGACGCGGTCTCCTTCGCGGTCTCCTTATGCTTTTAAGCATCCCTTTATGTCTAAGGCGCACAGCCCGGTGGGACTTTAATTGAGTGGCCCATCCCTGTATGTTGGCAACTCTGAGAGCCAGACTGCTGACCAAGCGAAGACACACGGGAGGTCCACGGCTGATTTCTCGAACGCTAACAGCGGAAGTGGCATGAAGGCACTTGTGACTGGGATGCTCAGTTGTCCCCGTCTTTCCGCGCTGGCTCTCCTCGGAATTCCCCGCATGCGCATGCGCGGCGAAGTTGCTGTGGATCAACGGGAGGAAGCCTACGATCATCGCACACTGGTCTCAGGCGTGTGATACAGTGGGGCGGTGAAATAAGACACGTGGTCTCGAAACCTTGCCAATCCAAATCCCTTTCCTTTGCCATCTCCGCCTGTTCCAATCGTCCCCCGCGTTTTCGTACTGTTGGCGCTTCCCTACTATTTATACTACATTGCATGGCTAGAAGTCTCAGGGACCAAGCTATTTGCTACCAAAGATCCCTCCGAAACCCCTCACCACTTAGTCAGCCGGAAGCTTGTACGTCCACGCCAAACGACTCGGCGACGTCGAAGAGACATACAGACACCGACAACAAGGAAGGTCCTGCGCCGAACAGCAAAATGAGTAAGATGGAGGACCGCGGATCTCATACGGCAGAATTTACCCACAGCGATTTCACAGTGGGGTGGCTATGCGCACTGCCAAAGGAGCAGACCGCAGCGACAGCCATACTGGATCAAATCCATCCCGAGCTCCCTAAGCCACATAATGACCCGAACACATACACACTAGGATCTATCGGAAAGCATAATATTGTCATAGCCTGCCTGCCGAAAGGGAAGATTGGCAATAATGTCGCTGCGACTTTCGCGACTCAGATGATGCGCACGTTTCCGTCTATCAAAGTCGGACTCATGGTAGGCATCGGCGGTGGTATTCCACCCAAAGTAAGACTCGGCGATGTCGTAGTCAGTACACCAACCGGCCAATATCCTGGCGTGGTCCAGTGGGACTTCGGCAAGGCGGAAAAGGCTGGCGAGTTCAAACGGACTGGCGCGCTGAACAATCCCCCAAGCGCACTACTTACAGCTTTGACCAAGTTGGAAACCAACCATGAGATGGCAGGATCCAAGATACCCCAGTATCTAGATGAACTGGCACAAAAATGGCCAAGATTGGTGCGTAAATACATCTGGTCTGATTCACTCAAAGACCCTGTGTACGAATCAGACACTTCCGACCGCGACCCCGGAGACCCGCATGTTCATTACGGTCTGATTGCCTCCGGCAACGAAGTAATCAAAGACGCCGATTTTCGTGACAGACTCAATGAGAGTCTTGGTGGGGATGTACTGTGCTTCGAAATGGAGGCAGCAGGGCTGCTGGACTTCCCGTGCATCGTCATTCGAGGTATCTGCGATTACGCTGATTCGCATAAGAATAAAGATTGGCAAGAACACGCGGCGGCTGTGGCTGCTGCGTTTGCAAAGGAGCTGCTGCAGTATGTTCAACCGAGCGACGTGGAGGGAACGCGCCCAGTGAAAGATATACTGAGGGACATATTGAAGCAAGGTTGGTAACTCCAGGCTCAAGACAGAATATACCTAATAAGAGACCCAGTTCAACAAGATACATCCGCCACTAGAGAAGATGTCACACATCTCAAGTCCGAACTTGTCAAAAAAGAAGACTTGGAGATCCTGAACTGGCTTACAAGAGTTGACTACGGGCCAATGCAGAGCGATCACCTTTCAAGACGGCAACCTGGCACTGGACAATGGCTGCTCGAGTCAATCGAGTTCCAGGACTGGCTAGCTATAAGCAACCGGACTTTGTTTTGTCCAGGTATCCCCGGGGCAGGAAAAACGATCATGACTTCAATTGTAGTAGACGACCTCAGTTCAAGGTTTTACAGCAACTCGGACATCGGCATTGCATACATTTACTGCAACTTCCAACGACAGAATGAGCAGAACATCGACCACCTGTTAGCAAGTGTACTAAAGCAGCTAACTCCATCCCATTCTTCCCAACTGGATGTCGTCAAGAGTGTGTATGATCGGCACAAGAAGAAGCGAACGCGGCCATCACTCGACGAAATTGTACGACTTCTCGATTCTGTAGTAGGGATGTATTCACGAGTTTTCATCATCGTTGATGCACTCGATGAATGCCAGGTATCCGATAGATGCCGTATAACATTCCTCTCAGCACTTTTTGAACTGCAGATAAGGCACAGGATAAATATCTTTGCGACATCAAGATTTATGCCGGATATCATTGATCACTTTAAAGACAGCGAAACACTCTTCATTTATGCCAATACTGATGATGTGGCAAGATACCTCAGAGATCATATGCAGGAAATGCCATCTTTTATCCAGCAGAATCAACAACTGCAGCAAGAGATCGTAACAGGGATCTTATCAGCTATTGATGGAATGTATGTTTTTGGCTACTCGCAAGACTAAGGTAGCAACTAATGTTGGGCAGGTTTCTCCTCTCATCAATCTATCTCGGTGTGCTTAAAGAAAGCCTGACGCTAAATGAGATCCGGAGTACAATAGAGCTTTTCCCAACAGATGGTCAAGCACTAGATGACGACCGAAGAGCCCAAATATTGGACCAAGCATATAAACAAGCTATGGACAGAATTCAAGGGCAGGCAACAGGAAGGAAGAAGCTTGCATTCAAGGTTCTATTATGGGTTACAAACGCAAAGAGACAGCTTACTACGTCAGAGCTTCTGTATGCCCTTGCAACGAAGCCGGGAAGCCCCAAGCTCGATAATGGGGAGTTCGTACATATCGATGATATAATCTCAGTCTGTGCTGGACTGATAATGGTCGATACCGAAAGCAGAATCATCCGGCTCGTGCACTATACAACGCAAGAATATCTCAAGCGGACACAGAAACAATGGTGTCCCAACGCAGACTCTACAATCACGACAATATGCGTTACCTACCTCTCGTTCGCCATGTTTGAGGATGGGGCATGCAAAACAGACAGAAAGTTCAAGGAACGGCTGCAGTTGAATCCGTTCTACGACTACGCCGCACAAAACTGGGGGCATCACGCTCGTGACGACGTGACCTTAAGTCGGCATGTCATCACATTTCTGAAGAGTGAAGCCAGTCTTGAGGCATCAAGTCAAGCACTGATGGTCAACAAACTACATGAATCAGAGAAACATTACAGTCAAAGAGCTCCGAAGGGTATGACGGGATTACATATGGCAGGGCACTTTGGACTGTTCGATGCCACATATGCCCTCCTTAGACTTGGACACTCCCCAGATCTGAAGGATAGTTCCCGATGGACGCCACTGATGTATGCTGCTGAGAATGGACACGAGGACGTCGTCAAGCTAATGCTGGCCGTAAAGGCTGGTGTTAATTCTGTCGCGAAGAGTAGACAGCCCGCGCTTCACGCAGCTGTTAAGAGGGGCCATCTAGGGATTGTTGAGGACCTGGTAGCAGCAGGGGCCGATGTCAATACTACCAGTCGTGGCGAACTGACCGTGCTACAAGCAGCTGCTGGAAAAGGCCATCTAGAAGTTGTTGAAAAGTTATTGGCGGCAGGAGCTGATGTCAATGCTACTACAACTGCTGAAGCTGGGCGGACTGCGCTACAGTCAGCTGTTTTGGGAGGCCATCTAGCAGTTGTTGAGAAGCTGTTAGAGGCAGGGGCCAATGTCAACACTGACGTTGGAGGCAGACACCTTCCGCTCCAGACAGCCGCTGGTAGAGGACACCTAGCAATCGTTGAAAGGTTGTTAGAGGCAAAGGCAGATGTCGACGTTGTTACGGGCCGCGATGGATGGACTGCGCTCCGAGCAGCTGCTAGAGGAAACCATCCAGCAATTGTCGAGAGGCTGCTGGCAGCAGGAGCCGATGCCAACACTGCTGCTAGGGGTAGCCCCACCGTGCTCCAGATAGCCGCTGGAAAAGGCTATCTCGAAGTTGTTAAACAGTTGTTGGAAGCAGGGGCCGATGTCAATGCTGCTCCGGCTAAAGCTTGGTGGACTGCACTGCAAGCAGCTGCTGGAAAAGGCTGTCCAGAAGTTGTTGAAAAGTTGTTAGCGGCAGGGGCCCATGTCAATGCTGCTGGTTACGATGATCACACTGCGCTCCATGTAGCTATTTTAGGAGGCCATCTAACAGTTGTTAAGAAGCTGTTAGCGGTGGGGGCTGATGTCAATACCGGCCGTCGAGGTGGACAGATTCCACTTCAGGCAGCGGCTGAAAGTGGCCATCTGGAGATCGTTAAAGGGCTGTTAGAGGCAGGAGCCGATGTCGACGCGGCGGGTTATGCTGGACGGACTGCGCTTCAGACAGCTGCTGAAAAAGGGCATGTGGCGATCGTGAAGGAGCTGTTGGCCGCAGGGGCCGAGATCCATTCTGCTGCTGCTGCTGCTACTGCCGAAACTGGACGGACTGTTCTCCAGGCAGCGGCTAAAGGAGGCCATCTCGAAGTTGTGGAACAGTTATTGGAAGCAGGAGCCGATGTCAATGCTGTTGCTGCTAAAGCTGGATGGACTGCACTCCAGGCTGCCGCTGGAAGTGGCCACCTAGCTCTTGTCGAGAAGCTGCTAGCGGTAGGGGCCGATATTGAGGCTGCTGCTCCTGATTATGCTGGACGGACTGCGCTCCAGGCAGCTGCTGGGGAAGGTCATCTATCGATCGTTGAAAAGCTGTTGGCGGCACGAGCTGATGTTAATGCTGTTGCTGCTTACTTTTCTGGTTGGACTGCGCTGCAAGCGGCTGCTGAAAAAGGTCATCTAGGGATTGTGGAAAGGCTGTTGGAAGCAGGGGCTAATGCCAATGCCGCTGGTGCCGCTGTTCGTGGACAGACTGCGCTCCAGGCGGCTGCTGGAGGAGGTCATCTAGAAGTAGTCGAAAAGCTGTTAGCGGCGGGGGCCAATGCCAATGCAGCTGCCGATGAAGTTGCATGGACTGCTCTCCAGGCAGCGGCTTATGGAGGCTATTTAGAAGTTGTCGGAATGTTATTAGCGGCAGGGGCCGATGTCAATGCTGCTCCGGCTAAAGCTGGGTGGACTGCTCTGCAGGCAGCCTCTAAACGAGGCCATAGAGAAGTTGTCCACAAGCTGTTGACAGCAGGCGCGCTGACTTGACAGGCAAACATAATTACCTAGCCTCTATCGCGCACCTGCTTTTCTTCTTCTCGTATGTTTCACTTCACGCATGGCTTTGACAAGATGGTTCGATAGTTATTGTTGTTGTATAATGCATTTCAGAACGAAAGGACTTCCTTTAGGCTGGGACTCTGAAGGCCCTGAGCGCTGATTCGCTGCCCATTCAGGTGTTTGCATCCGTAATCCCTTAACATTAGTAGGAATGGTATTTTAGGAATGGTAGTTCGGAGCTTCTGTCTGAACCTACTACTGCATAGGTTACGTCGCGTATTCTTCCCTGTAAGTTACCGATCGCGATACGTCTAAGAGCGTACGATAGCTTGGAAAAGGTGGGGTAAGCGATCAGCTCAGATCTGCCCCTCTTCCTAGCTGCACCTTGAGCTTGTCAAAAGCGGAATCGATGCGCTGTTTAAGGGCATTGACGTGCTGCTCCTGGAACTGGGCGACCCCTTCCAGCTGGGTGTTGAAGATCTCGTCGCAGAAGCGGTTCTCGTCGTCCTCGGTCTATGGCTGGGCCTCGTCCTCGGAGCGGTGCATGCGCAGTAGGCTCTTGAGCTTGGTGTAGTCGATATACTTGTCCTTCTATAGCGTATAGACAGACTCGTGGAGGGTCGTGCCGAAATGCATGGTCCTCAAGCAAGTCTCGTCCTATATTAGTGTTGTGGAGTCGGTATAGAGGCGAGATAATAATGGATAGATGAAGGTGTATGGGAGGAGGAAGACGGAGGGGAGCAGAATGCCCGGACAGAGCAGAGGTATAATACTATAGTGCATCCGGAGCGGGAGAGAGAAAAGGGAGTTGACTTAAGGGAGAGACAACAGACGGCTATAAATTTATACAGGCGTCCGACTGGTTCTCCAGTCGCCATAAGAGATAAGTATATATGGGAAAGGTCGGTAGCTTGTCTGATTTACGCTAGCCCGACAAGACCTCCTCCATCCCTCGATTAAGGGCCCGAGAGTCGAGACTCAAAGGGTCGCACTTATCCGCAATCGACTTCCTGTATATGTATTCCAGGAAGCGCCCTCGTAAATAGAGGCCGAGGATCCAGAGTTCCTGGGAATCGAGCAGAGTGTAACTTACCCTGCACCTTTGGTCCCTAATCGCAAGGAGTTGTCGAGGATGATAAGGAGCCCTGGCCCGACAAGGGTGTGTATATGGGAGGGCTCCTCGCTCTATCCTACCTTCGCATATCTGATTCTTAGGCTATTCCTTTAATGGCTATTAGTCCGGCTATCTTGGTACTATTTATATCCTTCTGGCTAAAGGGGTAATCTACTATAATATATTGCTTGTATATATTTAGGATTTCTCGTGCTGGACTTATAGTTCCTGCCGTGCTGAATACTGTAACTGAAAGTAGCTCTATAAGTGGAATGCTTGCTCGGCGCTATAGCACTCAAGCCGGGGCTTCTACTATCTGCGCTGTAGCAGTTTAGCTATCAGTCTGCTAAGGGCTAGATATTCTAAGAGTAATAAATACATAGAAGTACGGATAAGTATAATACTAATTTATTAATATATATCCGTTACGGCTTGCCGGTAAGATTGTTAAGCCAGCCGCCTAGGTAAAAGGATTCTTAATTATAAGCCTCAAACTATAAATAACAATAATTTTAATATAAATAATTAGCTCTTTATCTTTTATTGTAGACTCTTATATAACTATAAGTAATTTTTATGGGAATTATTAGACTTAATATAGCAAGACTATTAATAGAACTACTCTATTAGTACCAGCATGCTGTAATATAGAGATGCGAGAGTGTAATATTGCAATTTAACTAGCAGATAGTCGGATCAGTAGAAATACAACAGGCAGGCGTTCTTAGCGCCAGCAGTTAACCTATTAGCTGGTTAATAGTGCGTCTTTTGGTTATTTAGCTAGTAAGGTGGATGTCGCTTTTTTATAGGCTCGATAGGTAACTAAGAGCAAACTGCTAAGCAATGTATATAGCGAGCTTGGCACGTGCTAGCAGATACTCAGCGGCCCTAAACAGAGTAAACCCAGATCTAATAGGTAGGCTGCCTCTACTTAAGCCCTAAATGTAAGATGCTCTACTAAGATAGGCCTAATTTCTATGGGGAATTCTAGGGTGTCTATTAGTATAATACCTATAGCTGTATCTATCCTAATTGCCTCTTCCTCTACTACTAACTATATCCCGATACCTACAGGCCTTATTTACTCCTCTCTTCTCTCCTTAGTTAGCTACCCTCCCCTTTACTCAACTATACCTTCTATCTATTTATTATCTTATTTAGTATTTATAGCTTTCTATCTTAAGTTAATTTTACTTAAAGTAGAAGTAGTATAGAATAGATAAGATAGTATTACTACTAATACTAGCTGTAGTATTTCTCTCTTTAGATAATATAAATTTAAGTAAAATTATTTTATTAGTCTTAATAGCTTATATCTCTTATAGCTCTTAATAAAATACCTAATAGTATATAATTTATACTACTTATTTTAGTACTTATAGTAGGTATATTCTTATTATAAAGATTTAGAAGGAGAATTAGTAGTATACTATAGTAGAGAATTACTTTTATTATAAAAAATAAGGAAATTAAATTAGTATTAATATCTTATTAGGATAGTAATATACTCTCTTCTATTAGTAGCTTTAGTATTTTCTTTAATAAGACTAGTATTCTTACTCTAAGTATCTTTATCTACTTTACCTCTAAATTTAGCGCTCTATCTAATATCTCTATCTTCTTCTATCTCTATTTTATTAAGATTCTATCTATCTCTAAGAAAAAGTGCTATTATATCTTTTACTTTGCTAGTATCTCTAGCTGCTACTATCTTATTATCTACTATAGCTTTATAAATAAGGTTATCAATTTGGATTTGAGTATGCTAATTTATAATTAGGTATATAAGTTTATTGTATACCAGGCTGCTACTAAGTTTACTACTATAAGCAAGTAGGAGACTATTATAATATTAATATCTATAGAGAATATAGAGGGCCTATTAAAACTTAGAGATAAGAGTGTTATAGTAGAGCTAGTAAGGCTGGATTATATATATATATAGAAGGTGCTATATATTATAGGGAAAGAGTAGATATAAATCTGGGCGGGGATAAGTATATTAAGAAGAATTATATTAGGGACTTTTCTTTAGATTAGAGATAATATATATATAAAGATTATAAACTTAAAATTAGTAATAAAAAGGGTTATTAAAATAGGATTTATAAAGATTTAATCTAGTTTTTTATAAGCTTTAGCTATAGTATAATAAAGAAATAATAATAATAAGCTATATTATAATAATATTATAGAAACTTATTATTATAAGAGATATTAGTATGTTATTAGTTATCTAGGTAAATATAGAAATATAGTATATTTAATAAGAATATAGTTATTTTCTAGTTTTTTTTTTCTTTTTATAAATTAATAGCTTATTTATACTTATTTTATAATTACTAGGTGCTATATTAGCTCAGTAATATATAGTAGAGTCTAGGGATATATAAATTTTACTATATTATTAATTAGAAAGATATTTAAACTTAGAAAATTCTAGCTAGATAAAATTTAGTAGAAATATAATATAGAATATAATTAAATAAATTTATAGAGCTTTAAAGCTAATATATAATAATACTTTACTTACTTATATAAATTAGTATCTAGCTAAATAGATACTTTAGTATATTAATAAAAGGTAACTTATTATAGCTTAAGTTAAGACTAAGTAGTTATAACTAGCAGAATTATAATATACCTACTTTTTTACCTAATATAAATCCCAAACTTACTCTATATAAATAAGCCTAAATATATAACTTACTTCTTTAGAATAAGCTATAAAATTAAACTTACTCTTATTTAATAAGCCTATATAAGTATTACTAATATATAGATATTTTTTAATACTTTTATAGATAAATAGCCTTACTAGCTATTAATATATTTAGTTATATTAAATTTATTATTCTATTATTACTAAATTATAATTTATATTACTTACTATAATATTCTAATTTACTTAATTATATACTATATATCTTAAACCTATTCTATACTCTTAGAATTAAACCTAACTATTATATATTAATAGCTTTTATTTAGTATATTATTATATTAACCTAAGTAATATCTTAAATAAGCTAAAATAGCTTTTATAACTTTAAGTATCTTATTTAAATTTAGAAAAAACTTTATTACTCTAATAATATAAGGCTAAGATCTTATTAATAATATAAATATAGATAAATCTAACTTTAATAATAAAGTTATTAAAAAGAATTTTAATAGACTCTAAAAGTAAAATAATTACTTAAAGCTAAGCTTAATAAACTTATTAAGATTTTATTAAAAAAGACTTAAAAAAGATAATAAAATTAATAAGTTAATAGAATAAATTACCTAGCTCTTAATATAGAATAATTATTTAGTGGAGATCTTATTTATTAAGAGGTACTTTACTATAATTATATTATTATTTAGACTTTCTTATAGTAAATAGAAAAGATATAGAAGAAATTCTTAAATTTAAGTAAGTTAATTTATTTAATAAAGTAGTTACTAGCCTTTAAGAATTTCTTATATAAGTTAGGTATTTTAAAGCTATTATTCTATATAGTTTGCTAAAGAAAAGCTAAATTTACTATATTATAGAATTCTTAAAGATAAAGTACTTTAATAATTTAAATTAATTATAAGAAATTATTTAATAATTTTTACTATATAAAAAGAATAAAACTAAAGCTATCTATACTAACTATAAAGTATTTAAATAAGAACTATAAGATATATTTAATTTTATTAATAAAAATAATAGCTAAAATATAATTTAAAACTTATTTAAAAGTATTAATATTAAGCTATATAGTGGAATTTTATAATAGTATCTTATATTTAAACTAAAGAGAAGAAGTATATATAGCAGCTTACTATAAAAACTTAAGTTAGAATTTAAAGATATAATAATTAGGTATAAGCCTATAATTTTAATATTCTTATTATTCTTTTTATAGAAATTAATAATTAATAATTTAAAAGATAATAAGAAAAAAAAATTAAAAAGTTAAAAGAAATATTCTATATGCTATTTTAGAAGAGTAAGAAGAATAATACTAACTAAGAAAAGAGATATTAGAGTAATACCTTCTATAGAACTACTCTAAAACTTATAAAATTAGAAGCTACTGAAAGAATTACTTAAAGGTTAAATACTAGAATTATAAAAAGATAGGCTACTTTAAAAGTAATACTATACCTAAAGTCTAACTAGAAGTATAATTTATACTAAAAGATAGAAATATATAATTTACTAATTATTAGTATAATAATAATAATAATAAACCTTAAATTACTATTTAATTTAAAATTCTTATTATAATTTAAAGTAGCTATAATAAAGAGTTTAATAGAGTTTATAAGAATAATAATTAGGAGGATAAGTATCTTAATAATATTCTATTTTTTAAGCTATATATCTAGAGGATATCTAAGGAAATTAAGGATAATATTAAAGAAAAGATATAAAAATAAGCTATATAATATAAGAAAATAGATAGTAAGATTAAAGTAGAATAATAAATTAAATTAGAAAAGAAGAAAAATTACAGCTAGAATAAAAATAAAGATATTTAAAAACTAGTTCCTACTTAAAATAACTTTAGTATTATAAATAATTTAATTAATAAAATATTCTATATTATAGCTATAGTATAATAAGGAGATTTAATTTTTAATAGATAATTTAAATTTATTATACTACTTCTAATTAATAGAAAATAAAAAGTAAAAATATAAAAAAAATATAAAAAAAAGAATAATTTCTAATAATACTTTTATATTAAAAATAAAGGTACTTTATAGATATACTCTAAATAAGAAGTATATCTAGCTAGAAAACTAGAACTTTTAATAGCTAATTAAGATATTATTATCTCTATTAAAAAATACCTAAAAATAAAAAATAAGTAAGATTTTAAATTTAGCTATAAAGGATATTAAATATATAATAATCTTAGAAACTAAATATAAATAAAATTAATAGAAATATATAATAACCTTATAAATAAATAATAAGAATTTATAGAGAATAAACCTATTTATATTTATACTTATAATATATAGCTAAGTTAAAATTTATATTATATAATTCTAAAGAAATAAAAAAATAATAACCTAAAAATAGCAATAATATATCCTAACTATAAGAAAATCTCCTAGATATTATATATTATCTATATATACTAAATATATAACCCTTAATAAGGGAATCTAATATTTAAATTTACTGCATTTTTATTATATATATATTATAGTTATTAAGGCTTAAATTTTAAGTTTTAAGCTGCTTTTTTCTTCTCTACTAAAATCCTATCTAACTTTTTTAACTAGTCTAACCTTAATAAATATACTAAAAACTCCCACAACCCAACCTAACACCCCGAGATCCTCAACACCAATAATAACTCTTATTTAAATCCCCCCTCTAGCCAGCACTCTATATAGCTAGTATCCATACTAACCTAATATAATATAACAGCTCCTAGAACCAGGGGTTGTATTGGGCCCGGTAATATCCTAGAGGAAGACTTAACCCCTTAGATTGAAATTGTTAATATTTTTAACTAAATTATAAAGTATATCTATTTCTATTTAAATATATAGAATAAAATTGCAAATAAGAATTTAATTTTCTTATCTATTAACTTTAGTTTTATTATTAAGAAGTAAATAATATTTAAAAATAGCTAATATAATCTATTAGCTTTTATTTAGGTATTGTAGATAGTATAGTAATAGCTTAAATAGATTTTCTTTCTTAAAAAAGCTTAAGAGGAAATTTAGCTTTTATTTTTTTAATTTATTTTTTAATTTTAAGAGAATTTAATATTATATTAAAATTGGGATTTATAATATAGATATAATAAGTTATTTTAGAAAGAGCTATTTAAATAAAATTTACTATATTAAAAATTAGTTATAATAAAATAAGTATTAAAAGAGAAGTTAATTTTTTAATAATAGGAGATATTTTTTTTATATTTTATTATTTAGAATAAGATTACTATTTTAAGGTTATTAATTATAAATAGTAAAATTATTAATTATAAATAATAGAATTAAAGTTAAAGAATTAAATAAAAGCTTTAAATAGAGATTAATAGGTAATAATCTTATTATTTAACTACTATTTCTTTTAGTATTAAGTATAGTTCTTATTATTTATTCCTACTATTTAAGATTACTATATAGCTTTAATTTATTTAATAATATTAAGTAAAGTTAAAAAAAAAACTAAATACTAAATATATAAGAAAGATAAAATCTATTAAAATTATTACTTTATATAAATAAATAATATATCTATTTAAAATTTATATTTAAGAAAGAAATTTAGATATTTTTACGTTACTTAATAGTGTATAGAAATTAATATTATATATTTAAAGAATAAAGGGAATTTCTTTTTATTAAAATATACTAACTTAATTAATATTATTAATAATTATAAAACTAAAAAATACTATATATATAAATAATAAAAGATAAAAGAATAATATAAATATAAGAATAAAAATATCGCTAAGTATATTATTTTAAAAGTACTATAATATAATAAACTAAACTACAAAAAGTATAGCTAGAAGAATTAAAATAAGTTCTAATATATTAAGTTTTTAATATATAGAAATTATAACTTCTCTAATTATAGAGAAATAAATAGTTTTAATTAAGCTTAAAAGAGTA
>NW_025764518.1:0-68584 GCF_021365365.1 Ilyonectria robusta
CGGCGACCTGACTAAAAATAGCATCGACTTAACCCGTTATTACTGCCCGTGAGTTCCACGTCACCGATAAAGTCAACCCAACGCAAGGAGATACAGAAACCGAGGAACGACAGTTCCACGTCCAGTAGTGTAAAATCTTCATTAATTGATTCCCGGCTCCGATCGATCTCTTGGCTTCCTCAGCCTAAGAAGACATGTTAACAAATGGTGTGGATACTTTTTTTTTTACCCGAGGATGACGTAAAGGCCATGGGATATGGCGTGCTTGCCCGGTTGCAATAAAAGTGTGACGCATGTTTCCCGCCGCACCAGCAACTTGCGACGTGCAAAGCCCACAGACTTATCGATCTCCTTGGTAAAGACAGCATCTCCAATCTATCCAAACGTACTACCAAATCCGGCCTCTGCCAGTCCCGAGAAGGAGTGTCAACAAAGTCTACGTGTCCACAATGGTCGTCAACAACTGGGAATACACGGCGCGGAGAGTCGCGCGCCGTACCTGGGAGACAATCCAAGTCAATTGGCATCTCGGCTTCACCGCGTTTGGCGGACCACCTGTTCATTTCAAGATTGTAAGCAAACATTTCCCGCCATACATCTTATTAACTAGGCCTGACAATGCAATAGTTTCATGATAAGTTCGTATCGAAGCTCGCTTGGATCGACGAGCAGTTGGTACATACAATATAGTCGCACGTTGTTCTCAAGTTCATCAAACAAAGAAACTAACCAACATGTTTCAGTACCAGGAACTTTTCAGTATCTCCCAAGCTCTATCTGGCCCTGCTAGCACCAAGATGCTATACTGTATAAATCTGATCCATGATGGTTTACTTGGAGCTGTCCTTGCTTTTTTTATTTGGAGGTGAGCCAGAAACTTGCATGTTCTATGTCTATGGATAGTTAGGGACCAGAGCTAAAGACCTTGGCCGATAGTTTGCCTGGCGCGCTAGGTATGTTTGGCCTCTCCATCAGCGTCTCCAATATCGGAGAGACTCTTCCTCGTCCGGTGTATGCTCTGCTCTCGGGACTTAACGCTGCCACAGTTGGGATTATTGCCCTGGCAGCAGTCGAGCTGTCGAATAAAGCAATCACGGACAAGCTCACCAGAATTCTCGTCTTTCTGACTGCCGCAGCTGGAATGCTATACAATGCTCTATGGTACTTCCCGGTCCTTATGTTTGCCGCCGGCTGCGCTGCTGTCGCATACGACTACCGCTGGTTCCACCGACCTATTCGAGCTGTAAAACAGCTCGTCTCCAGGATGAAAAGCACGACGCCTACTGAAGGGGAGAATACCGCAAGAGACGAAAGCGGACCCAGCAGAGAGACAAATGCCTCCAGCATAACTCTCAATGATCAAAGTCGGTATGGTACACGGGAGTCTGAACCGCGCGTCGTCCCACATGAGTATCGTCTCAATTTGTCATGGAAGTCTGGAACTGCGATTATTGCAGCATTCTTCGTTACCTTCATCATCGTTATGGTGCTCCGAGGAGTTTTGCCTGATCCCCCTCTGCTATACAAACTATTCGCGAACCTTTATCTTGCTGGCACCATCATTTTCGGCGGCGGACCGGTAGTAATTCCGCTCCTCAGGGAATATATCGTGGCCGAGGGATGGGTTAGTCCGCGCGACTTCCTCATTGGTCTCGCAATTGCACAGGCCTTCCCGGGGCCAAACTTCAACTTCGCTGTGTTCTTAGGCGGCCTCACAGCTATTCACAGCGGGTATTCTTCCATTGCCGGAGCACTCATCGCATTTTGTGGCATCTTTTTTCCCGGTATTGTCCTCGTCCAGGGAACAATGGGGGTCTGGGGGGTGTTGCGAAGTAGGCGCTGGGTAAAATCTGGAGTGAGAGGCGTCAATGCCGGCGCTGTCGGGCTTATATATACGGCCGTGTATCGGATCTGGCAGATTGGCTACATCGATGAAGGTTTCCAGTCGGGGAAGAGTCTGGCAGATGATCCATGGTGGGTGGTCGTGACCGCGACTGCCTACGTGGGGGGGCGATACTTCAGCCTTGCGGCGCCGCTGGCTATTCTTCTCGGGGCTGTGCTAGGCTTGGTCAGATACGGAGTTGTTATAGGTCGGGGGTGAACAGTTTTCCACCGCACAACGCACACGCGACGAAAGAGTCGGGGACGAGTGCAGCAGTAGAGCTCACCAAGGCTCTAGGCATTGTCAAAGCATTTCCTTTGTGTCGGAGGCGAAAGTCTAGGGTATTGACGTCCATCGCCTGGTATAGTCAATTACGCGGCAATGGCTCCTTAAATAGTGTATAGCATGCCCGAGTTCGCCAGCAGGCTCTCAAGAGGGTGTCACTTGCATCCCTGTCTGGTTTTTTGATTGAAGTTTATTACGCCCGGGAGTCCCTGTCTGGATGGATGGATGGATTTTATTTCGCCCGGGGGGACACACCCCAGAGGGCCTTTGCGCTAAGCTATTTTACTGGTCGGAGAACCGGTGTAGTATGAATCTTTGGGTCTGCTGAGTCAGCAACACATAGACAAAACGCGTCCGCCACAGGGTCTTAACCTAACTGCATTTTGGCAACCCAAATTGGGCTGCAGCGATAAGTAGCTCCAATAGGTGCCAACAGACAGACTCGGGCTGCAAAACTCACCTTCGTTCCTCAAGGCTCTTTTGCGCAAACCGCGATCGGTTTGCCTCTCCTGTGCGAGTCCAAGCGCACGAAAATATGAGCATTCCTGTCACGCGGACTGTCACGAGATCCGAGTGACAACACCTGCCACATTGTGGCGTCGACCGATGGTGTGGCCAACAAATATTATTGCTTGGCAAGGGCAGAGGTACAAGCCCCCACTGTGCATATTGTACGTTGACACTGTAAGCTTCGCACGGAGCTGGTCTGAGAAACCTCGGCTCAATCTCCTCGAGCCGAGTACCCCAGTCTACATTGCGCATCCAAAAGTGCATGCGAAAGTGAGCCAAAACTGTAAATTGCGCATAGTTGGCCTCCCCTGTCAGCGTCTCTTCTGCCTGACACAAGTAGCACCAATGTACCGGAGGCATGCGTCCAGAAGCAGACTCACCTTTCCTTCCAAAACCACGATGGGGAGATTTTGAACAAAGCGACAGTTGGAACCTGCAATGCGAAGTGGATTGAAGCGATTCTGGAACATTTGAATTCTGGAACATTTGAGATCACTGATGGCCACATTTGCTAAATAGATAGTTGAGAAAGAAGGAGCTGTACTCAGCCAAGAAAATACAATGAAGCCGGAAATGAATGTTGAAGCATACACACACACATTGGCCACTCGTCGCACGGCCTACGAAGTCGCATCACTTTTTCAGCATCATTCCAAGCCGCAGTGGCACTGCGCTGTGGCTCAGTTGATGCTGTGGCGTTGCGATTCTGGCTTTTTGCAAAGGTCGGTTTGGAGTTTGATTGGCTGTTCAGTGCTTCTTGGTGGAGCAGCAAGCGGACATTGATGTACTAACTAGTCATTATGCATCCGCCACGCACTTCTGATACTGCCACTACAAACCTCATTCAAATGCTTCCGTATTCTGCCACCATCGACAGCTTCACCTCATCAACACCATGTCTAAGCGCCCAGTGTCTGGCACCGACGACGTCAGGCAGCCCAAGAAGCAGCAACAAGAAGAGATTGAGGTTGACGTCTGATCGCTGGGTCTTCTTTGTCCCTCTCGGTGCCGCTTTCATATTGAGACAAAGGCGTGAAAGTACTTGTGGTTCTCTAGAAAAGCATTCTGACTCTCCCTCGTCGTCAACATTTATGTTCTAAACCGTAGGCGTTGAAGTAATAGATACTGCTGAGACTTCTTGAGGTGAGTATTCTAATCCCCTCCTATCATCAATGTAGATGCACTTCGGTGCTTTCGTATTATCAGAATGACCATCGTCCCCGGAAGCGCTTCGTTTCCTTGAGGTCGAAGGGCTGGCATCGTCGTTGGGTGGTGCCGATCTATTTCCTTGGGAAGCTTGGGCTGCGGGCAATAGCATTTGTGTCGTTCCTTTGCAATTCACTTCGCGCGTGCAACTCTGGTGGCGCGCCTCAAATTTGGTTTGGTGGTTCTGCGTTCGCGCAGCTTTGCCCACTCAAAATTTACTGCGAGGGTTGAAGCGTGTGCAAGTTTGCGTGAGCAACAATCTGCCTACGCAGATTTGAGTGGGCGATCAATTTCGTACGCTGAAAATCGTACGCGGATTTGTGCTGAGGCTAGCACCACTTGCTCCAGAACAAATAGCCTAGCTCATGTGTGCTAGCACACTTGTTCCAGCGCACCCGCTCCAGCACAGTCGTTTCGGAACAAATAGCGCAGTGCATGTGTGCCAGCACATCTATAGTGCTAGCACATTGCTCTAGCACACTTGCTTTGACACACTCGATCCAGCACACCCGCTCCAAAACAATTAGCCCGGCCCATGTGTGTGCTAGCTCAGATCTGGTTCTAGCACACACATCATAGCAAATCTCACATATATGTGTTTGCCCAGAACATGTCCCACTACGAGCGTGCTAGAACTCAACTTGAGCCAGCATAAGTGTGCTAGCACACGATAGCTAGTGCAGGTACCCTAGCGCATTTGCGCTAGCCCCAGGTGGCTAAGATGTGGTTGCTGGCATCGACCACTAGCTTTCTCAACGATCATGTGCGCAAGACTCTTGCCGACGCCATCCTTGATTGTGTTCCGCATACTGCGCCTTATGTTTCTCAAGTGCAAAGGTAGATAACTGTTGGAAGATGACCCTGTATTACGAAACCTCTGATAGACTGATATCATGACCTTAGTAGTAAATCGCAGGTCGCTATTCAATTTGCTCATTACGTCCGCGACACGTCACCGCAAACCAGCGTCTTCTGGGTACACGCGAGTTCGAGGCTGAGATTTGAAGAGGCGTACCGATCCATCGCAGATAGGCTACAGCTACCCAGTCGAAATGATCCCGGCGTCGACGTGCTCAGGCTCGTCTGTGACTCTCTGCAGACAGAGGAAGCTGGCTCATGGTTGATCGTCTTGGACAATGTTGACGATGTCAATCTCTTTCATTCCAGCACCAATGCCGGAGGGAACAAGGCAGCAAACCAACCAGCGGAGGGGAGCGCTATTGTTAGGAGCGATCAGCGGCCACTCGCGACGTACTTGCCGAAACGCCACAGTGGAACCATCCTCGTCACATCCCGCAGCATGGACGCTGCTGAAAAGCTGACAGGTAGCCAGAAGGCTGTCTACCGGATCTCAACCATGGATGACGCTCAAGGCCTTCAGCTTTTCCGAAACAAGCTCAACGGAGACTTTGACAGGGATGCCGCTGCTGATCTTCTTCGGGCTTTAGACTGTATCCCGCTGGCCATCACCCAAGCGGCAGCATATATCAACCGTCGCGCCCCCCGTGCATCGGTAAAAACGTATCTGGATACCTTTCGGGAGAGCGACAAGAAGAAGAGTAGTCTCCTCAACAGAGAAGCGGGGGATCTTCGACGAGATGAGACCGTCTCCAACTCCGTGGTTACGACATGGCAAGTGACCTTTGAACAGGTACGCCGCGAGAGACCATCTGCAGCGAAACTGCTTTCCTTCATGAGCTTCTTCAATCCGCAGGGCATCCCTGAGTTCGTGCTTCATAACGATGACACCGATCTGACGGACAATGTGGACAGAGACGCAGAGAGTGACGACTTTGAGGATGATCTTGATGTCCTCCGCGGTTACTCGCTCGTATCTGTGACAGCAACACAAGACGTGTTTGAGATGCATTCCCTGGTACAGTTTTGTACACGAGCTTGGATATCCGTAGTGGACAATGCAGAACGATGGAGACAGTTGTTTCTACGGGCCATGTCTAGATATTTCCCAAGTGGGGTATTCAGAAATTGGCCCACTTGTCAGATGCTACTTCCCCATATTGAGTCGATGTTGGAGGAGCAGCCACCAAATGAGGACCTGCAGGACTGGGCCTGTCTGCTGTCCAATTGTGCATTGTATATGTTGACTAGCGGCAACTACAGGGTGGCAGAAAATTTGAGTGGGAAAGCTGTCGAAACAAGGACCAAGGTGCTGGGGGAGGAGCATCCCTCTACGCTAACCAGCATGGGGAACCTGGCGGCGACATATGGGAATCAAGGTCGATGGAAGGAGGCGGAAGAGCTGGAAGTGCGAGTGATGGAGACGAGGAAGAGTGAGTGAGTTATGATTAACGCCAAAGGGAGCGCGAGGCGCTCCAGCCTCCCTAGGGGCATGTGGCGTGCAAGAGACTATCTAGCTATTCCAACTATTGGTAGGTACAGGGCAGCTGTGCTTTCAGAGAGGCTGGTTCTGCAGCAGCCTACATTCCTCCCACCTAACTGTGCTGCAATCTACTAATTGCCTTCAAACACTAGATATCTTGCACATCGAGCCTCCCTATTGGAAAACCCGGCAAGCCGGGAGAAAAAACCAATAGGTACAAGCGGTAAAGTGTCTTGTATATCACCCTCCTTCGTTCGAGGGATCCATACTCCCTAGCCTGTATTCACATCCAGATCCCCTTCTTAATCCCAGGTCCCTAGTCCTGCGGTGTTGCAGTTCGCCTTAAGGTTTCCCGTCATTGACTTCGGAGCACTCTCAAGACTCTTAATTGGGGGTTCTAGCTTGGCGCAGGCCAAGAGCTAGGTCGCCGTCGAAGATCGTTCGTCCGAAAGATCGTTCGTTCGTAGGTTTGCGGTCGGCGCGTCGTACGAGCCCGTAGGGTCCGCCAGGCTCTACAGCGATACGGGCACGGCTTGTCGAGGTTCGCGTACGGCTGCCAACGCCTTCCCAGGCCCTCCAGAGAGGACCCCGTTGGTGCGCATTGCGATATTGTCAAGTGGTTGAGGTCGTGGTCGTGAGGCCAGAGGTCGGTCTGACCGCCTGTTACAGCCTCGGTAGTCGTTTGGCCGGTTTTGTAGGTGTTAGGTATGCGACAGGGGCCCCCTGTCTACCATAACACTAACAGTCTGCGCCAAGAAAGAATTTTTTGAGGGGAAGGTGAGACGAGGAAGAGGGTCCTGGGAGAGGAGCATCCCTCTACGCTGACGAGCATGCACAACCTGGCGGCGACATACGAGAACCAAAGCCGATGGAAGGAAGCGGCAGCGCTACAAGTACGAGTGATGGAGACGAGTTTGAGGGTGCTAGGAGAGGAACATCCCTCTACGCTAACTAGCATGGGCAATCTAGCATCGACATATATGAACCAAGGTCGATGGAATAAGGCGGAAGAACTAGAGGTGCGAGCGATGGAGACGAGGAAGAGGGTGCCAGGAGAGGAGCATCCCCATACGCTAACCAGCATGGGGAAGCTGGCGTCGATATATGGGAATCAAGGTCGATGGAATGAGGCGGAAGAGCTGGAAGTGCGAGTGTTGGAGATGAGTTTGAAGGTGCTAGGAGAGGAGCATCCCGATACGCTGACCATCATGGCCAACCTGGCCATTACCTGGAAAAAACAAGGCCGTGCTAGAGATGCTTTAGCCCTAATGCGAAGTTGCGTTGTCCTACGAGAGCGAGTGCTTGATACACATCGTCCGCACACAAGGCCATTGGCGGCAGTTCTCGCTGAGTGGGAGAATATGAGCGACTTTATCATGGATTAAATCATTCATGAGCGAAAAGCTCAATTGCACATAACGGGCTTACTTTTGACGCTCGAAAAACTGGTGTTACACCGACAATTGGTTTCGCCACAAGCCTACTCCATTGTCGGATATGGCATATTTGTTCAGCCATGGACGTGAGCTAACGTATGATACTTACATCACTACTGGACACCGCTCCAAACCTTTCCGGGTGACTTGCCTCGGGGTCTGGGGGGGGGGGGGGTTCAACTGGTACTCACATCATCCGCACTCAAATTACGGACGCCGTTGGTGAGGTACCGATGCGCTCCTTGGTCCAGTTGAGTGAGCCCTTCTCGTAAGCGGTCGGAGAATTGGTATCGGGATGGCTACTTCCGCAATCTTCGAACTAGCGCAAAATGCCCCCTGTCATTCGTATTTGCCTTTGATCCATTCCATAAGGAACCGTGATGGAGGTCTGACCAATTTTTCAGCGAGTCCCACCGTTGCTTCATCCACACTGTCGGGGCCTTCCCAGTTGCTCAGCCACAGGGGATCGCTCAATCCAGGCGAGATCGCGTCCAACAACATGCCGAGTGAATCCCACCCTGCAACACGGGAACACTTTGTCTGTTTCTTACTTTCATCCAAGTGCACCATCGGCAACGGGGTTCGACGGTTTTCCCCGAACGAAGTACAAAACCTCTCGCATTTGGTGTTGGAGGTTCCAGAGGCGGGGAAAGCTACTCCCGGGAATAGAACGGTCGCACCCGTCGTGATTGCAGAGTAGATACGGTAGTGCTCCTTCTTGGCATAACCTCCTTGAACCTGTCTTGTGGATGGCCAAGGTAAGCTACCCGCCCCGCGTGATCTGACAACCGGCCATGCACCAATAAAGTCAAATCGTGCCAGCCTGTTCTTACCTCTTTTCTCACCTGCTCTGCCTTGCACTTTCCACTTCCAAACGGCAGAGCCCTGCGATTGACATGGCCCAGCTGCACATCCCATTACTCGGCAATCCTGTTGGACTCACAAGCTGGGCCTGGCTACAGGGGTACTTTTCAGCTGCTGAGGCCTCCCCCGCACGCAAATCCCGCAAAGATGTTGCTGTCCCACGTCGTCAGTGATGGCAATCCATCGCCGTCCTGACTCATCGATCGGAGGAGAAGCCATCTCGTTGATACCATCATATCGCACAACAAGGCCAACGTGCCCTCTCGGTGAAGATGGCGCCTAGCTTGTTTGAGAAAGCGAAATTCAAGGCCAGAAGGTTGTTGCAGGCCGCTCCCCAAGAATCCGCCTCGGCTCCTTCACCACAAACACCTTCGCCAACACCATCTCGGCCTGCATCCCAACCAACCACTCGACCGACATCTCAGCTAACGCCTTCTCCACCTACCTCGACGGATTCCGACACCTCGCCGCTGCCGACTCTACAAGAGCGACTTTGGAACCAGGCCTACGACGGGCTCAAAGCGAGCGAGCCCAAACTGGTCGAAGCGTACGAGAAGATCCTATCAATTGAACTTCACCGAAACGACCCGAGTTCTATTGCCTCCGAACCGACAGAAAATAAAATAGCAAGGGCTCGGGGCACAAGATGTCGCCAAATGCAGCAGTTGGTCCAGGAAGGACTGGACCGGACGCAGAAGCAAGCATCCATCAAGCGAGGCATCGACGAAGCCTTGCAAGCGGTGCAAGCGGTGAGGGGAATAGTGGACAAGGCGATACATGCCGCTCCCGAAGCCGCCGTCGCCTGGGTCGGCGTCTGCCTCGGACTGGAGGTGTGTGAGCAACTTTCTTAACCGGAAAGAGAACGGTGGATGTCCCCCGCTAACAGTTGATAGATCCTTTCGAACCCCGTCACCGAGGCCCGCGACAATCGCAAAGGCATCGCCTACGTCCTGTCGAGAATGGAGTGGTACTGGAACTTGGTGTCCCTGCTTCTCGACGAGAACAAGGCCGAGCAATCTTCCGCGGGACTGCGAGTCCAACTGGAGAAGCACGTCATGCAGCTCTACGAGAAACTTCTGTCGTATCAGATGAAGAGTGTCTGCCTTTATCACCGTAACTGGGCTGCCGTCCTCGGAAGGGATATGGTCAAAATCGATGACTGGGCTGGCCAGCTCAGCGAGATCCAGGAAGCCGAGGCTGACGTGCAAAGAGACATGGAACAATACAATACTGAAGACAGCAAGACGCAACTTCGGAGACTCACCGACGCCGCAACCGCCCTTGAGATGAATCTCCAAGACATCCATTCAGCCATCCAGGACCAAACACGGCAGCAGGAGAAGAGACACCAAGACGATGCGGACAAGCAATGCCTGAAAGACCTGCGCGAGAGTGACCCTCGCGACGACAAGACGCGCATCCAAGATACAAAGGGCGGCCTACTCAGGGACTCTTACCGCTGGATCCTCGACCACGACGACTTCCGGCGATGGCGTGACGATCCGCAGAGCCAGCTGCTCTGGATCAAAGGCGACCCTGGCAAGGGCAAGACGATGCTGCTATGCGGCATCATCGACGAGCTAGAGAAGGAACCCGACAATCGCCTGTCCTATTTCTTCTGCCAGGCCACCGAGGCACGACTGAGTAATGCGACGGCCGTGCTGCGCGGTCTGATCTACCTTATCGTCGACCAACAGCCGTCGCTCATCTCGCATGTTCGGAAGAAGCACAACCATGCGGGTAAGCAGCTTTTTGAGGACGGGAATGCCTGGGAAGCCTTATCCAAGATCCTTGCGGCCATGCTCAATGACCCGAGCTTGGATGGTGCGATCCTGATTGTTGATGCCCTCGACGAATGCAAAGCGAATCGACTTCAGCTTCTCGACTTGATTGCCAAGCCTTCTCGCGTCAAGTGGATCGTGTCTAGTCGCAACTGGCAGGAAATTGAGGAGAAACTAGACAATAAAAAGCAGAAAGTCAGGCTGCACCTCGAGTTGAACAAGGACTCAATCTCCAAGGCTGTTGACACGTACATTGGATATAAGGTGGATCGATTGGCATGCCATAAGAAATACGACAAGGAAACAAGGGATGCTGTCGAGAACCACTTAACCTCTAATGCTGATGGCACGTTTCTCTGGGTGGCCTTGGTCTGTCAAGAGCTCGCAGGTCCCCAGGTCCGAAAACGGCATACGCTCAACACGTTGAAGTCATTCCCTCCGGGGCTTGATTCGCTCTATGACCGAATGATAGGGCATATCGGTGATTCGAATGATGCGGGCCTTTGCAGGGAAGTCCTGGCCATCGCTTCGGTCGTATACCGACCTATCACCTTGGACGAGTTGAAGGTTCTTGTTGAGTCGCTTGAGGATCTCGACCAGGACGACTTGGAAGAAATCATCAGATCCTGCGGTTCTTTCCTGACTCTTCGAGAAGGTGTCATCTACTTTGTGCATCAATCAGCCAAGGATTTCCTGCTTAACAAGGCATCCGACCAAATCCTACCCTCTGGCGCCGCGCACCAGCACCATGCCATCTTCTCGAGGTCGCTGGAGGCTCTCTCGGAGACTCTCGAACGTGACGTTTACGAACTGGGCGTCCCAGGATTTCCCATCGATCAGGTCTCGCCGCCCGACCCTGACCCATTGGCTT
The DNA here is from genome assembly GCF_021365365.1 of Ilyonectria robusta. NCBI lineage: Eukaryota > Fungi > Ascomycota > Sordariomycetes > Hypocreales > Nectriaceae > Ilyonectria > Ilyonectria robusta. The sequence continues at coordinate 11,177 of NW_025764518.1, forward strand.
CGATACGATATTCCTGCGTCTTCTGGGTAGACCATCTCGATGACTCGGAACCCTGGGCGAAGATGAGTGACAAGGACCTACAGGACGCGGGGATCGTCGATGACTTCCTTCGAAAGAAATATCTGTATTGGTTAGAATCTCTGAGTCTGTTACGCAGCATGTCGGAGGGGGTCATGGCAGTGCAGAAGCTCGAAGCTTTAGTAGTGAGTTGGTATAAATTCATGTACAAACTGGAGACGGTCTGACATATTAGCAGAAAACCAAGGAAGCGCGACAACTAACGGAACTACTTCGAGACGCGCGCCGCTTTATTCTTTCTCACAAGCGGGCCATCGAGATTGCTCCATTACAGGCCTATGCATCAGCACTCATGTTTAGTCCCACCCGCAGCCTAATCAGAGAGCTCTTCGAAAAAGAAGAGCCGGACTGGATCACGCTCAGGCCGAGCGTGGAATCAGACTGGAATGCATGCCTGCAGACGCTCGAGGGCCATGGCGATTCGGTCAGCTCGGTGGCCTTCTCGGCAGATGGCCAGCGGCTCGCCTCGGGCTCGGACGATAAGACGGTCAAGGTCTGGGATGCGGCAACGGGCGCGTGCGTGCAGACACTCGAGGGTCATGGCGATTGGGTGAACTCGTTGGCCTTCTCGGCGGATGGCCAGCGGCTCGCCTCGGGCTCGCACGATAACACGATCAGGGTCTGGGATGCGGCAACGGGCGCGTGCGTGCAGACACTCGAGGGCCATAGCCTTCCGGTAAGGTCGGTCGCGTTCTCGGCGGATGGCCAGCGGCTCGCCTCAGGCTCGCACGATAAGACGGTCAAGGTCTGGGATGCGGCAACGGGCGTGTGCGTGCAGACACTCGAGAGCCATGGCGATTCGGTTGCCTCGGTGGCCTTCTCGGCGGATGGCCAGCGGCTCGCCTCGGGCTCGTACGATAAGACAGTCAGGGTCTGGGATGCGGCGACGGGCGCGTGCGTGCAGACACTCGAGGGCCATAGCCTTTGGGTAAGGTCGGTCGCGTTCTCGGTGGATGGCCAGCGGCTCGCCTCGGGCTCGTGGGATAAGACGATCAAGGTCTGGGATGCAGCAACGGGCGTGTGCGTGCAGACACTCGAGAGCCATGGCGATTCGGTGGCCTCGGTGGCCTTCTCGGCGGATGGCCAGCGGCTCGCCTCGGGCTCGCATGATAACACGATCAAGGTCTGGGATGCGGCAACGGGCACGTGCGTGCAGACACTCGAGGGCCATAGCCTTTGGGTAAGGTCGGTCGCGTTCTCGGCGGATGGCCAGCGGCTCGCCTCGGGCTCGTACGATAAGACGGTCAAAGTCTGGGATGTGGCAACGGGCGTGTGCGTGCAGACACTCGAGCGTCATGGCGATTGGGTGACCTCGGTGGCCTTCTCGGCGGATGGCCAGCGGCTCGCCTCGGGCTCGGGGGATAAGACGGTCAAGGTCTGGGATGCAGCAACGGGCGCGTGCGTGCAGACACTCAAGGGCCATGGTGGTTCGGTGACCTCGGTGGCCTTCTCGGCGGATAGCCAGCGGCTCGCCTCGGGTTCGCACGATAAGACAGTCAAGGTCTGGGATGCAGCAACGGGCGTGTGCGTGCAGACACTCGAGAGCCATGGCGGTTCGGTGGCCTCGGTGGCCTTCTCGGCGGATGGCCAGCGGCTCGCCTCGGGCTCGCACGATAACACGATCAGGGTCTGGGATGCGGCGACGGGCGCGTGCGTGCAGACGCTTGAGGGCCATGGCAATTGGGTGACCTCGGTGGCCTTCTCGGCGGATGGCCAGCGGCTCGCCTCGGGCTCGGGGGATAAGACGGTCGAGGTCTGGGATGCAGCAACGGGCGCGTGCGTGCAGACACTCGAGGGCCATAGCAGTTGGATGACCTCGGTGGCCTTCTCAGCGGATGGCCAGCGGCTCGCCTCGGGCTCGCACGATAAGACGGTCAAGGTCTGGGATGTGGCAACGGGCGCGTGCGTGCAGACGCTCGAGATTGACCGGGTGATTACCCACCTTTCATTTGATCCGATGACAACCTCTGTCCTCTCTACCAACATGGGACTTCTGAACCTGGATCTCCCGGCTCTACAACCTGCCATCGATAATCGGTCGACTGACGCAGCCTTACGGGGTGTTCGCCACTTTGGCTGGGGTATAAGCACTGACTGTGTATGGATTGTAAAAGATGGAAAGGGGATGTTTTGGCTACCTCCGGAGTATCGAGTGATGGAATCGGCTGTGGTGGGATCAACGGTCGCTATCGGCGGTCGTTCAGGTCGTGTACTGGTGATGAAGTTATCTTAGAGCGGAGGCAGGCATAATTACCTCTTTGGTTACAAGCGGCCCTTTTCCGGTTGTCAGTAGCGACCTACGTAGTTGGTTATGTTTGATTTGGAAGCAGGAAGCCCGGCTAGCAACTACTTCCTACCTTAGCCAGCCAGCCCTGTATTCACTGAGCTTCGAATGTGCTATAGGAAAAGGCAAAAGATATACGGTCTCAGGTGTAGAACCGAGGCATACATGCCCTCCAGATCACCCGGCTGACAACTCCAAGCAATCGTGCACGCATGTGACCAGGGGCATGAAGGAACAATATGTATTGCAGCACTCCTTGGCTAGTTTAAGGTATATCCCACCCATCTCAAAGTCCCCCGACCCAGAAGAGCATGATGATATTAAGTTCTCCCACGATCCTTGAGTTTCGTACAGTAGCGCACTTGCAGACCCGAGCCGCCTCGTTCGGGGAAACGTTGAGCAAAACGTCGACGAATCTCCGCCCACCCAAGCTGCTCGTCTTCCTTCAGTTGTATGAGGAAGTTATCTTCATCGTTTGAATACTTGGGACTGGTGCAGTCCTGGGACTATGGCTGTCCTGGGACAGTCACGGTCCTGGGACAGATTTTTATTTATTTATTCATAGGCTGTCCCAGCCGCCCTAGTGGCAGCTATGCAGCGTACAACTATAAATACAGGTGCTCCCACTTCTCGCTTCCAGAAAATAAGCCATTCCTTGCCAGAATTGCTTCCCCTTCTGCTTCGACGCATTTGCACCTCTACTAATAGTTCTAATCACTGTTCTGTATCTGTGACTTGTCAGGCCCCTCCTGGCCCTCCTCGACTTCTGTGTACCTAAAATGCATCCTCAAATGATTGAAATAGCTGTCCTGCCTATGCGAATACTTGTCAGGCCATTCCTAGCCCTTCTCTGGTTCTGTATGTCTGTGTATTCGAAGTGCCGATGTGACCGTAATTAACGCGACAGAAGTATAGCCGTAAACTTCCCAAACATGTGTGCTATGCTTGTTGATTTGCTCTGGACCGTTGTCTACTTGGGTAGTGCTAGCCTGCAAGCTGACTGTATTGTTCGATGTGGTGTGTCACTGTGAGAAGGTTATCACAGTGGTTAGCGCTAGGTCCCACAATTATCTCAGTGCTGATTTGACGGTATCGTCCATAGTTTTCAGAGTGATCAGCCTGCAACTAACCTAACTAGTCCTCTTGAAGCTATGGGTTGATGAGCCCACCTCTTATCCCGTCTTGGCACACAGCGGTCGGGTCAGTGAGCGTGTGTATCCCGCTAGTGTAGGCCTACGCTACCAAAAAGTATATAAAGCCATGGAGCCCCCAGTTGCTCAAACACCTTATTTTTTTTCTCAAACCATATCATACAATACCAATTATGTTTGTGCCAGAAAACATGGGCGTAAGCCATGTTGATGTAGATGAAGTGGTCAACTGGGATGGTGAGGAGCCTCCCGACCCCGACGGCGATATCCCAATGACTGACAGCTCATGTGATGAGCATTAACGCTGAAGCCATCCCCCTTGATAGCACCCTTCTCTTGCGACCTTAAAACATTCCTTGCAGGTGCATATGAACTGCCAGAAAAGTAAACTTATAAACCCCGAGACCATGGTCTCCTAATAATGCTGGCACTTTCGTTTGCGTAGTTAATATGCCCCAGTACCTATTGAAGCCCTATCTTCCACGGCCTTTGCCCCTTCCTTCTTCCTTTCTTCTTCCTTCAATCTAAACCACCATCACCATCGCCTAGCAGGTATGTAGTCTCCGACGTCCCGCCATCAGGGTGATATCCGATACCGAGATTGCCCCTGCCAATGGCTCACGATTGATTAAATCTGGTTCTTGAGACTCTGTGCGTCTAGGCACGCGGCTTGTCATGGGTCTGATCCATGGGAGTACAAAATCGATCAACTCTTTGCTCTCCATGTCGTTTGATCTAGTCTTACTACCCTTATGCGCAAGAGTGAAGATCATTACTGTCTAACCTTCATTAAGCAGCGCTCCGGCCGATGTAGACACACCTTGACACGCTCATCTTTAAAGACTGCAGCTCCGCCTCTTGTACAGAGTATCCTTGTTCGGCTTCTTGGCCATACATTTCCTCTTTCGGTTTTAGCTACTCGGGCTGATAAGTCTAATAGGTTCACGGGAAGGCCCTCTGCTCGCTCAAAGTCCACCACTATCACTTTGTCATGGCGTAAGTCGTACAGTATGATATACTGCGTGGCTCTGCGTCATAGTGTAGGATACGCAGCTTGTATAGCTGGAACTTACGAACACACCACTGTCATAGTAATATGGCCCCAAAGGTCTCGACTGCGGTCGTAGATTCCATGTTGGGCTAATAATCAAGTAATCTCTCTTTCTTCAGCACCCTCGCTGATAATCATGTAGCCATGTAATGACAGCCGGCCTTGAAGAGCGACCCTCGTAACTCTAATAGATAGAGCGGCATACAGTCCCGTTTTGTCCACGATCCGTGGTAAACTGATTGCGGACGAGATGAGGTAACACGTTCGGATCAATGTGTGTCCTTCCATGATCAGAAAGATTGGGATTATTTTCATCTATTCACAAAGATTGTAATATAGCGGTCCTGAGTTTGATTTCCTTACGCCGGATATTCATGTGAACTCTTACAGACTCCGACCCGTTCCGTTCAGCGAAATTTCGATGGCTAGTGCGGGCAGCATACTAGTATAGTTGGATTGATATAAGAAAAAAAAAAACTGGTACAGAAGCGCACTGATATTGTTAGACTAGTAAGGAGAAATCAGTGAGCTGGTACAGATGTTATACTGGTATGGAAAGACTAATTGACCTGTACAGATGGTGGACCAATACGGCCAAATAGTTACACCAATACGAATAATTCAGCCGAAGGCTGACTCTACATTAATCCATAAGTTTTCCCAATAATGAGGGTTTGGTGCAGACAGGGATTAATAAGTTTCCCGGGCTCTGATTGGTCTAAATTTTGTATGGTTGGTCGCAAAACGTACCGCAACTGGATGACGGCCTTCGAAAGGTGGGTCGCTATTTAACAGCTGCCAGGACCCCTGGTTTGTTTACTAGGGGGCAGCTTTAGGCCCCTTAACAGTAATTACCTGGAATTTCGGGATTCAAATACCCATTTCGTCCCGCACAACGCCTCTTGATGTCTTGCTCCATTAAGTAATGCGTCTTAGGTCTACTCCTCAAGAGCTTCAAGATGATATGATTTCCATCGTCTGTGTCCGCTGTGGCGAGGAGAAACCGGCAGGTGACTTTATTGGCAAAAGGAAATCGGTGGGGCACACCAAGAACTGCCAGGACTGTCGCAATCAGCGCAGTTCTCATGTCAGTCTGTCTCCCACTCCGTAAGACGTTCGATACTAACTAATTAAAGTACTCCAGGTCCAGAGGCGCGATCCTGACGTTAAGGAACCTCGCCGTCAATCCTTCCTCAACTGGGGGTCCCGCTCCGAAGAGAACTGAAGAAGATGCTAGCCTATCACCTCCTAACGCCAGGTTCGGAACCCAGCCTACGTCGCCAGAGAGGCTACGGCAATGTCATACAGCGAAGACGTTATCCGGGGCGTCGATTAGCCAGCCGTGTGTAGTGTTGGGGACGCCAATTCCACCAACCCAACAAAGCTCGCGGCTCTTCCGTACAATAGCTCCCTTACCTCCTGTGTAGCCGACGGCACTACTAACCGCCTCACATTCTGATCCGTCTACTATCCGAAGCAGCACGCCTGATATAGGTCACCCTGACTTGGCTCCTAGATTCCTCAAGTGCGGGAGAGACTCACAGGACGATTCCTCCATGGCCGGCGCAAGGGCCAAGCGGGCTGCTATCCAGCGCGGCCATCGTTCACGACGCCGTGCAGGGGAGACTGTGTCACTGACTCCCTCAATATCTCAACTCGGCGCGTTTAAAGGTTCGGAGGGGCCTGGGGCAGATATTCTTACTTAATGGTCGAAGTACTTCGGGCTAACCACAGAATGTAGATGCCAGCCAAGATCGACCGCGGCCGAGTGGGCTTCCGGGTGGGGATGGGATAATCAAGGAAGGAGATGACTGGGGCCAGTTCTCGGAGTCCGATATTGACGCCGAGGACTATTTCAACCTGTTGCTTTCGCCCGTTCGGCCACGCAGGTACCTGGAGCAAATAGGGGTAGAGTGTGACTCCGACCCAGGGGATGAAGACGAGAGCGACGGTAACGACTCCGTGGATGAAAGCCCTGTTCGTCATCGCTCGCGGCCGCCTTCTGCACGGCCGAGGACTGGTCGCCGTGGTCCGGCTCCTGGTACAGGAGGGCGGCCGAGACGATCTCGAAGGCAAACTCGATCGTTGAGGCCATCACGACGTATTCGGAGTTCGGTGAGAATTCCACCTGAAGAGTCGGCGGTATTCTACGCACAAGACCCGGTGTGGAATGGAGATCTGGAAGCTTGCGCCTTGACTGGTCGCGACAAGGCCATCCTCCGCGAGTTCTGGACAGAGCTGGACAATGACCAAATGCAGTTTTGCAGTCGATGCCAAGAGAGTTGGTTCCAGATGAAGATCGATTGCAATGGCATTTGTGCGCGTTGTTATTGGAGGGATGAGAAGCGCCAGCCCGACGAGCTATATTTCTTCTCTGCGGACAATCAGCTCGACTTTGGCCCTGTACCGGCCCGGTTGCCCCAGCTTACGCCAACCGAAGAGTCTTTGATTGCTCGTGTTCACGTCCACGTGAACATTATGCTTGTGCGAGAGCAGCAGTACAAGTATCGAGGGCACGTAATTCACTTTCTCCGGGAGGTTGGCTTAGTGTACAACCAGCTCCCGCTTTTGCCGCAGGAGTTGAACACCGTGTTACTACGTCCTGCGAATACGTCGTCCCACGCAAATCTTAGCTGGCAATTCACCCGCCAGTTCCGCGTGCGCCGCCAGCCGGTTGCCATATGGCTAGACTACCTCCGCCGCCATCATCCTGGCTATCGATGCGTCGCCATCGACGAAGAGCGGCTGAATCAATTGCCCCAAGATGGTAATGTCCTGGATGCTATCCCCCAGAGTCAGGTGGAGGCTGCCGATGTTGGACCCGACTCACCCGAGGAAGATCAGGAGGCAGAGCCTGACCTGGAGGACGAGGCTGCGGTGCCGGACCTGTTGGCCAAGGACACGGAGCTCGATGCTCTGCGGTCTATTCTCTCCGGAGAATCAGGCGCTGATTCAGGGCTTTCCACAAGCTTCCACGCGCAGGCACAACACGAGCTGCAGCTCCCGAATATACGACACACACCCATTAATGAGTTCAATCGCTCTCATGCCCTACTCTCCTTGGCATTTCCCTGCCTCTTTCCTGACGGTAGAGCCGACTTTGTTGAACCCCGATTGCGCTCCATTGATTACAAGGATTACGTCGAGCACGCGATGCGCTGGCACGACGGGCGTTTTGCACGCCACCCGACCTTCCGCTTCGTCGCCTTCAACACGCTAATGCGGTCACAAGCACGTTCACAGTCCAGATTCTTCATGAAGCAACATGATGGAAGACAGCAGCCGCTGACGCGAGAGCAACTTATTCAGGCGCTCGAACACAGCGAGGACCCCGAGGCGCAGGCGCTGATCAACTCGATCACAAGGCATGCGGTGTCTATTCGCGGTACGCGTCCATTCTGGAACAAAAAGAGGCACGACCTCGAGGCCTACGCCTATAACCTTGGTTGTCCTGGTGCATTCATTACGTTTAGCCCGGCAGATTTACACTGGCGGAGTCTCTACCAGCACATGCCCCAGTATGACGACTGGCTAGCCGCTACCAAGCCGGAGAGGATGGCTCTATCGCGCCGCCTATTGCAGCAGAACCCTCATATTGCTGCTTTCCACTTCTACCGCCGATACTGCCTCTTTCAGAATATCGTGCTAAGCAAGAAATTCAGCATTATGGATTACTGGGATCGTTATAAATGGCAAGGGCGTGGGAGTCCACACAACCACGGCCTGTACTAGATGGAAAATTGCCCCGGAGCCGACATGGAGGACGAAGCCGCTCGTGATGTTTTTGCACGCACGTGGGGATTCCACATCACTGCCATTAACCCCGAGCCGAGTAGGACTATGCCTCAGGGTGAGGGTAATCCGCTGAGCGTAGATCCCCTAAGCATAGAGATGACATTCCTACGGCTCTCGCAAATTGTCAACCGTTGCCAGCGCCACAAGTGCAACACCACGTACTGCTTGCGTGTGAGGAAGAGAACCGGTGACATCGCGAGGGATATGGAGGGCGCTGCTGCAGACATCGAGGCGGCCAACGTTGCCAATCCAGAGAGGGAGTGTCGTTTTGACTTCCCTCGTGCCTTGCGGGAGCTGGCCGCAGTGATCAGGAAGGAAGGCCGGTCGTACTACATCTTTGAGGCGGCCCGGAATGACAGCCTCGTGAACAACTTCAACCCTGCGATTATCCTAGGCTGGCTAGCCAATATCGACATATCTCCTTGCACCAGCTTACAGGCGGTCATTACATACGCTGCGAAGTATTGCAGTAAAGCTGAGAAGAAGACCGAGTCTTTCTCCCGGCTTGCAGACCAGGTCTTGCCTCATACATCGCACGTTCAGCCCCTGTTGTCCTTCTCCTCTCGCCTCATGAACAAGCTGATCGCTGAGAGAGATTACTCGGTGCAGGAGATTTCCCATCTGCTGCTTAACATTCCGCTGCAAGAAGGCACCCGTATGGTTGTCACCATGGACTGCCGTCCGTTGGAGCGACAGGCGCGTTCGTATCGTGTAGATAGAGATGTCAACGAGGCCATCGGCAGCTACATGAAATATCTAGAGAGAAAGGACCAGCATGAGGATGTAACGTATCTCGAATACCTGCAGTCGTACAATCTCAACACGTGGAGGAGACTAGCTGCTCACGCGAAGAAGAGGGTCCTGTCTTACTTCCCTCGATACAAATCCATGGAAGCCTCTTCCCAGTTTAACGACTGCTGTCGTGTTAAATTGATGATGGTTCATCCACATCGCTTTCTAGAAGAGTTGCTCGTTGTGGGTGGCCAGCGGTTCGATTCTTTCACAGCCGGGTACATGCGCTGCAGACAGCTCCACGATACCCATGCGGACGATCATTATGGAGAGCCGGATACGGATGAATTGACGGCAGAGGACGATGAGTTTGAGCTTGAGGCCCATGAGGAGCCCATCGCGGAGGAGGATTGGCATGAACTCGCCCGCATGCTACCTGACCGCCCGCTGGAGGAAGAGGACATCGACATCCTCGGCCGCCGAGATATTGACATTAATTACGATTGGACCCCTCATGTTGGGCGGTATACCGATGATGGCATTCTCAACGGCGACTACTGGAAGCAACGCAAAGCGGAAAACCCCTGGAATCTCGATGTGGACCATCAGCCCTTGGAAGCTCGCGATTCCCTAAATCCAGAGCAGCGCCTGGTGTACGACACGGTGATGGGCCACTTCCTGACCCGGGATCCCTCCCAGTTGTTACTCCATGTGGATGGCGGAGGCGGCACTGGCAAGTCATACCTCATTAACCTGCTCTCCGCGCACCTTCAAGCCGCGACGGGCGGGAGAGGGACACCTGTCTGGCGTGCCGCGCCCACGGGCGTCGCGGGAAATCAGATTTCGGGCACTACCTTGCATTCCCTGTTGCACCTGCCAATTAATAAGGACTTCAAGCCTCTCTCAGCCATTGATAAGGCCCAGCTCCAGAAGAAGCTTACAGATATCAAGTATCTGATCATTGACGAGAAGAGCATGCTGGGACTGCGTCAGCTATCTTGGATCGATGACCGTCTCCGAGAGGCGTTCCCGAATAAGAACGAAGAGTTCTTTGGCGGCCTGAACATCCTGTTGGTTGGTGACTTCTTTCAGCTTCCCCCTGTGCTGCAGAAGCCGCTTTATTACGATAAAGAGGTTCAGGGAGTAGAGATCAAGGGCAGAAACGCATATAGGCGATTCGATAAATCGGTCTTCTTGAAAGTTGTCCAGCGGCAGCGTGGCGACGATCAGGAGGCATTCCGCCTAGCTCTCGGGGAATTGCGGCTGCTTCAACTATCTGTGGAATCCTGGAAGCTCCTTTCCAGCCGCGTACAGGCAAAACTAGACGATCAAGAGGTCGCAAGGTTTGTCAACGCCTTACGAGTATACGCCACTAAAGATAGGGTGAACGAATATAACCACTATCACCTCGACCGCCTCAGCCGGCCAGTCATCCAGGTCATGGCTAAGAACGTCGGCCCCGGCGCGGCTGCTGCGCCTGATGACAAGGCGGGCAACCTTGCGAAGCAGATCCCAATATGCATTGGCTCCCGTCTGATGCTGACGTCCAACCTTTGGCAGCCAGTTGGCCTCTGCAACGGCGCTCGCGGCACAGTTTACGATATCGGCTGGGCACCTGGGGCCGACCCCATCCAAGACCCTCCCTGCGTTATCATGATGGAGTTTGACAAATACAGCGGACCGGTATTCCTGACCACCGCTGATGGCAGGAAGATTGTGCCGATTCTCCCAGTGGAGAGGGACTTCCTCATCGGAGCCACTCTCTGCGCTCGCACCCAGTTTCCCCTGATCGTATGCTACGCAATTACCGTGCACAAGTCACAAAGCATCACCGAAGACATGATAGTTACAGATCTGTCCTGCCGGGACTTTCAGACTGGTTTAAGCTACGTGGCTGTCTCTCGCGTGAAAACGCTCGAGGGTCTGATGTTGGATGCACCATTTGATCGTAATCACCTGGTCTACGGGTCTCCCCCGGATGGCATGAAGATGAAGATGAGGGATCAGGAGCTTAGGAAACGACAGGTGCTCACACGGAATCCGTACATGTCACATAATACCAAGAATGGGCATGGCAGTGGGTCGGTACGTAGATAATGCGGTAGTAGTAATAGCTTCCCGGCCCGCGGACACACAGCCTTCGGCTGAGGCTACCCCATGCACCCCATCGCCGCTTCAATGTGCATGGGGTGACGTAGTATTTTACTGGTACAAAATGTCGTGGTACGCAGGCTAACAAGTGGAGATACATTAGAACCCAGTAGGGGGCGTCCGGTACATCTAGGTTCGGATGTCACAAAATCACGCCGGCGATTGACAGTGATCAACGATCAAATATGCCCCCTCAGCAGAATCTTACGCGATAAAGGCTTTCAAAAGGGACAGGACCTACCAAATTTTCACTGTCTGGCTAACGTATGTGTGATAGATCATCGCCCGTGGTCGTCCTCCCCTCGTTCGCTTCCATGTTGGTGCACATACTAACACTTTGGACAATCACATCTGACTTTTAAATCTTGCCGAGCGCTTGTTATTGGCGAATGATGATGGCAGCAGACAGAACTGATGATAACCCTTGGGGTAGTGAAACTCGTTCTCGACTCTAGTCTATTACTTCCAAAATTGCTACCGCGCGCGCCACCTACTCTGCTCAGCTCCAGACAGATTCCAGTCTGCATACTTAAAGCAGTCACTTAAAGGGCACCCAAATCAATCTGAATTCAGGGGCTTTCAGTATTATCACACTGGTTAGCCTTTATCGAGCCTTATGAGGAATTCCTAACTGGAAGCGTAGGTCACGCCACGCGTATTCATGAACCCGGAGATCAGCACAAGTCGTTTTGGGTGAATAACAACGTTGAGACAGAATAAGGTTCCGAGATCTTCCCAAACGGCGAAACGCCTGGGTTCTAACTTTATCTGAACAGTCTGACAAGGTACTGAGGTTTCCAAGACTTCAATTCGGGCCCCGATTTGAGGGCGGCTCGTAATCTCTATCCGGAGAGATGATATCCTCTGAAGAGCCAGGCATCTATTCTATGCTCTGAATCAGATGTGCAAAGTTAAAGGGTTGTCAAGGTCTTAGTATTCGCCATTTACAGCGACATGCTCATCTCTTCTGCCCTCCATCTTTCGCTCTACTCCTTCCTCTCTACCCTCCTCAGCTTTCCCATTCCTCCCTACCATCCTCCTCCTACGTCCAGCTCATATTTCCAGTAAGGTATGATTGTTTCCAACACAACATTAGAGCTCAAACCAAGTGCCATTGCCCTAAGCGGTCTAGGCCTTTTCTAGCCTTAGGTCGCTGTTAAGTGTATGGTGAACAGCGGGTGTTGAAAAGTCATTGAGGTTGTGGGACGACTTATAGGTAAGCGCCCAGGCACTTACTTCTCTTGCTGATGTAACTATTAGTAGCCACCAGCTACTACTGAATGACACCATCCTGTTCACGGCTACTAGCAGCATTCTCAATGCCGCCTCTCTTCAGCTACTGGTAGTAACTCATTGTGCGAGAACTTGCTGCTAGTATCTGAGAAGCAAAAGAGGGCAATTGGTTTGCTACTAGTAGCTGAGAAAACAGGAAAAGGAGGGGCAAGAAGTTTGCTACTAGTAGGGGTGGCTACTAGTAGCTAAGACGAAGAGCCTTCTCTTCAACTTCTTGTAGCAACCCTTGCCTCTCTTTCTATTCCCTCGATCCTCTCTTTAGCTACTAGTAGCAACTCCCTTAGGCCTCCACCTTAGGGGCCTCTAGCATTGTTATACACTAAATAACAAACAGGATGGACTGTGGACTGGCCCTGCTAATAGCTCAAGATGGCTTGTATCTGGCTCTTGACATTCTGTACGTCCAGGTACGCAGACTTTGATAAGTCTTATTAAGTGAGTACAAAGTCAATCAACTTCTTGCTCTCTGTGTTGTTTGATCCTGTCCCACTATCCGAACACGCAAGGGAGAAGATCGTTACTATCTGACATTTGCCAACCAGCACTCCGGCCGACTCAGACTATCAGGAACCAAAAGTGCAACCCTCCGGTCGGCACTGAACCCTCTAACTGCCAGTTCTTTTTGGCTTCTTGACCGCATATTTCCTCCGATTTTGGCCACTTTAGCTAATAGGTCCAAGAGGTTGAGGGGAAAGAATTTTGCCCGTTCAAAGTCCACAACCATCACTTTATTATAGTGTAAGTCGTATTGAGTATCAAATGGCTTACGTCGTGGTGTAATATCCATAGGGTGATACGTGTTCTCAGCAATAAGCCTGGCATGATGCTGTTCGCGTCTCCATCGCCTGATCTCGAGCCATGCCACGGGAACAATCGCCAAAGCTCCCAGGACGATGAGGGGATACACAGCTTGTGCGACTCGGTAAAGCCTCAATTGACGGCCACTGCCGTGACCTATTTGATACGCTCAAAAATAGGACGTTCAGCTTAAGTGAGAAGCAGGAGTTACCACTATCGCAGATGGACAAGCGAGGTCAATACTACCAAGACAGACGGGCGTGTACTTCTCCTGAAGGTCTCGAATGAGGTCTTAGCTTCCATGTACATGCTCTAACCAGGCAATATCCATTGCCTCAGCACCCTGGCGATAACCGTGCAGCCATAAGATCATAATTGCACCTTTAAGAAGTACTTACATGACCCTAGTATATAGTGGCATACAGTCTGTGTTATACCCACGACCTGGAGCAAGTTAATCGCAAATGAGATAAAGGAATACTGTGCGTCTGAATCAAGGTGAGTTCTTCTATAATTAAGACAATAGGGACGATTACCATCTATCGGCCCGCCTAATCCTAACCCTCAATATTTGTCAGTATAATGTAGATGCTCTTGGATGATTTGGCGAGCTTTACGATGCTCTTGGGTAACCTTCTCGCTTTGGTCTTCAGTTACACCGGAACTAGCTGTCGCATTCAGGATAGGGTATCATTGCACTACGCATTAGCGGAGTGTTCATTCCACTTTGCCGCAGTCGTCAACGCGATACTAGCCACATTTGATCTAAGAGGTATGCCCTTATTACAGCCCTACTAGTTCACCTGCTAACGGGTTAACTGGGCTGAGATCATCGAGCGCGTCGGCTCGCTGGCGCATCAGCTTACAGATTTACTGCGATACGGAAGGCCGCCACAGAAGAGGGGTAGACGGCGCGCCATTTCTTGAGATTTGGCCTTTCACCGAGATCAGAAGAGTTGATATTCAGGTGAGGGAGTTGTTACCATAAGGTCCGCGGCAACAAGAAGCTGAGGAAGAGAAGCAAATCAACACAACAACGGCAGGAGTGGGCGGTTGAAAGAGGCCATGAGGACCCGCCTGTAAAACGCGCCTTCATGCGGGCCATCATTGCGCCGCCTCTTGGTGCTTCACAATCTTCCAGTTATCAATCCAGTATGGTATAGCCTAGTTGAGGTGGCAGGTAAGGAAGTGATGTGCGGGAGGAGTACCCAGGATGGGCGTCGTTGGGCTGAGGATTGCAGGGGTAGTCAGCATCTCATTGGTCACGGTCTGGGGATAAAACTGCACCAAGCCCCTGAATTGCATGAGATGATAGAATTTTGCTGGGGGCCGGAAGCTAATCATGGACTTGAAACGTCTATTTCTGCAAGTGCGGTGGTCTCGACCAGTGGGAAATGGCCTTTGCGGGTTAAGAGCCAGGGAAGCCCATGCCCGTGCCTCTATCATGAGCCAGCTGAGTTGGGACGATCTTTTTCTACCTGAGCGGTAGGAACAAAATGTGGAAATGAATGAGTGTAACGTGGATACGCGGAGAAGAATTGGGACGATCAACTTTGATGGGCAAGTGCATGTAGACGGCATTTGCAGCGGCCCTCTGCTGGTCTGCTAGGAGCTACAAGCCCAAAGAGTCAACAACCCAGTCGCCGTAAAGAGGATCCACGATAAGACATACAACAGGGACCCCCTATATCTCTTGTGACAAAATGCAAATTGGAACCTAATTTCGGTTGTCATACTCTTCTTCTCGATGGCAAAGATTGTTGCTTGGGAATCGTTCCCTTGCCGTGCCCACGGTGGGCATCCCTGCCTTCTCGCGGATTCAACACAGCGTCACCCAGAACATGGCGGAAGAGGACGGAGTCTTTTAGAACGAATTTTGGCAGCGTTGTGGGCCCAGAAGCCTGCCGGCTATAGTTCCTATTCGCTGCCCCAGCTTCCGGTGGGCGGCCCGCTCGCCGGTGGCCTCGCTGCTCTATTCCTAATACGGCGAGCGTTGCAGCAACGTGGTCTTTCTCGTAGCACAAAGGAGAGCACGAACGCCAACAGTGCAGTATGATAAGCATCAAGCAATGTTCGCTCGTCAAAATGACTGGGAGATCTAGCTACTTGCGATGTCTCCCTACCTGAATTTGGCCACGGACCTCATATGTCCCATCGACTAGCTGAAAACGAGAACAGTATTTGTCGTCATTTCCAAAGTCAAGCTCGATTTCTTCTAACAAAGTAGAAATCTCTGTGGACGTAGCGTCATCGCTGAGGCGTATGTGGATGGTCTCGATGCCACGCAAAACAAGCAGGACATTGAGCTCCCCAATGTCACGCCATTTCTCCATGCTTAAAACTAGCTGCTTGACCTGGGTTAGTTGGTTGCCGTACGAGCGCGACAATGTTATTGCATCCTCGTCATCAAATTTCCACCACAGGGAGTCAGGAACCCAGAGGACATCCCGCGTTGGGCTAAAGTAGAACGACCATTCAGTACGCTCATGGTGTCTAAGTTGGTAAAAGCTCTTGAGCGTGTGTATCCGAGACTCCGTGCATACGGAGAGAGCAACAGGGTGCCGGTTCTGGCCGGACAACTGCCCAAATACATCTCTCGGGTTGTCTGGCGTCCGGCCTTCGATTTCCAATTCGGGATCCGATCCATCATCCGAATCGTGATCTGAATCGTGATCCAGTTCAACATCTGCTTCTTCATCTGCTTCTTCATCCGCTCCATCATCCGCTCCATCACCCGCTTCATCATCCGCTTCATCATCCTCTCCGAGCCAGTTAGAGATGGTATCATAGAGTTGAAATCTCATATAGTCTTCAATGTATCCAGTCTTTGGGTTAAATGGCGAATGAGCCCGGATCTCAATTACACGAGGCTCTGGCCAAGTTGCTTCCCAGATCATCAGGCGGACCTCGGCGGGAAGATCGGCAAAGGTTAGCGGTCCGGGCCTCCGGGGATTGGGCGGCAAGTGCCACGTTGAAAGCACGTGTTCCGGTCGGGAAGACGGTTGAGGCAAACGCTCGTGAGCAGTGGGCGATTGCTGTCGCAGCCTCGGGCCATAACGGTCTTCATCCACTCTAGATTCCTCGAGACTTCTCTTCTTAAGCGACTGATTCGCAAGCTCTGTACGCCGAGCCGCGATCTTCGTCGGAGTCATTGAGTATACATTAGTGACCCAGGTACAGAGCCCAAACTCATCAAGCCCAGACTCGACGATAGCCACCCGTCGCGCCGTTTGCGTGGAGCTCTGAACTAGCCCAAAAACAGCGTAGGCAAATCGTGCGTATAGAAACTCGAGCGTCGCTCTCCCGGGCGGATGAATCATTCGGTTGTGGAAGACGTGCGCGGGAACGAATAGGTCGTCGGCTGCGGATAGATAGTGCGCAACCAAGCGATAGCCATGGGACGTGTTCTTCGGCAGGAAAGCGAAGGCGCGTCGATCGAAGTCACCCAGGAGGTCTGCACGGAGGTGGCAGGTATTCGCCGAATTGCTAGGGCCGAAGTCTCCGCCACTGTTGGCAAGATAATCGCTCATCCGATTTCGGCAGAACCAAGAAGACAGAGCTTCGGGGACTAAGAGAGCTGGCTCTCCCTTCATGTTGCCCGATACAATGCAGCCATTAGCCGGCAATGACGCCTCTGTTGGCACGTCGTTGACACACAACCATGTCTCTGGGAGGCTGCCAGACGGAAACTGCCAGTCCTCGAAGCCACTGACGATGGCAAACGGCGAGACACCATCCACTCCTAACAGAAAGGGTGAGTTCGACATCGTAATCTCGCAGAAAGACAGCATACCTTGGCGAACATGTAGATAATAGTACCTCAGAGTCAGTATACCGTCATGGCTCATTTCCACACGTTGCCTCCCGCAGCGGTCGCGACTCAGATAGGCGCCTACAGCATTTCCCGCGACGATTTGGCACGCCGAAAGCGCTGTGCCGTGATGAATGCCGTATTCAAAATCCGAATCGGCTTGGTCATGCTTCGTGACCATATCGAGGCGGGGGAAACGGAGGAGAGTGCTCTCATGGTCAGGATAATGGGGATGTCGGATAATGACAGAAGGGGCTTCACATTGCGGCGCATGCCCGAGTGGGCGGCACGGCTGTCGAATTCTCATGCTTGCGCAAATTGTACGCCGGCGGTTGTAGAGTTAGGTCTGAGCGAACCCTCGAATGCAAACCATTGGGGGAATCCAGGCGTTTTATCCCTCTTTGTTTGACCCGACAGTCTGGTGGCCAAGACACCATCATCCTCAACTGGAGTTAATCTCCGGCTGTAACATAGTGAGGCGAAGTATCCGGATTCTATTGGACAAAGCCATTTGAGGACTGCCCTTGCATTAGCGCTTGTAGATAATCTCGCTCACGGCAACATCCGCTGGAAATTGTGACCCTGGCAGTCCCCACATCAAACGCATGATTGATTCTTCTCCCGAGGCCCACCGCGGGGCCTATTGGTTCTTTTTCTCGACCCTAAGCGCGCTGTGATGTTGACTTCCAGTCATTACTGTGCTCTTCTTGGAGCGGGGACGGCAAGACGCGACGAAGGAACGAGATTTCCTCTGTGGTGCTATGGCCCTCATACATGCACTATACTGCATCGAGGATGTTTTTCACAGGATTGGTTTCGACAAATCGGACACCGTCCCGGTAGAGTACGTCCATATGCGGAACGACCTTCGATCGTACAACCGCTTCATCTGCCGTCAATTCAACAAAATTTCCCTATTAAAGATTTCGATCGACACTGCATAAGGGCAGAAACATGGCGAATTATCCGGGGGTGGGAGAATGGTGATATTCTGCCTCTGAAAAAGATCCGGAAGGCGTGGCTGGCTAAAAAAGCGCGAGACCGTCCCCACGCTCGTTCATCTAGGACCGTCCTCCTTCAGACGCTCTTCCTCCTACCGTCTACTCCCACGGCACCGCCTCCGTCTCGAGACTCGAACAGCGCTCCTCAAATGGTACGCCTTCGCTGAGGCCGCCTTGGACAGGACCCAGAGCGCCTTCGCCAACATCTCCGAGCCTTTGATCCGTCCCCAGCAGTCGAACGGCGCTGTCGCCAGACTCTTCCTGCTCCCAAGCTCAAACCCTAGCTCGGAGCCGACTGACACCAAGAAGAACAACCAGCTCAAGAGTCCCTCGAACCAGTCGTTGTCCAGTGTATCCTGGACAGCAATCCCTCTTACCAGGCCGCTTCGGCGGACCACCCGCCATCTCAGCCCTCCTCGGCCACAGACCCCAAGTGCCCGTCTCCATTCAAGGTTCCTGGCTCGGAGAAGTTCCGGATTAGCGTCGGCCGAATCTCGGATTGCCCCGATCGTATCTGGCAATTGGGCTGTTGCCGGCTAGCGCGCCAGGTGCCGCCTGCCATCCAGCTGCGTCTTGAATGCAAACATCGGATGCGCGTATTAAAGAACACATCCTGTTTCAAAGCAAGGTGCCATGTCCACTGTACATCTATCTCATTCTGACCGGGGTGGTATAAAATGCTCGCAGTTGCAACACTCAAGCTAAGGAGACAGACAGGCCAAGAGACCTTGCAAGAGAACAGGGTGAGCTGTGGGCAGTTTTGCACTGAATGTAATAGCACCTGGACCCACAGTAAGTACAAGTTAACGATGTCCCGAGATATCGAGCGGTTACAGCGCGAAATTGCGGCACGAGGGATCCTTGCACCGATATGGCTTTAGATGAGAATCGACAAACTCCGAGGAAGGCCACTGGGGAAGGCAAGTTGGTTGTCGCAGCCGGTTGCTTGACCTCCGTGCCGTACAGTAAGACGGGTGAAGAGTAGCAGGCAGAAGCGACGGTTGATTTGGTGGGAGTGTCGGACCAATCGAATTTGGCTATCGGGAGAACATCACCGGCACACTCTATTTTCATTTGTTAGCCACAGCAGGGTGATTCGGCGGATCAAACTAGCCACATGACTCTTGAAGTCTACGGGGCGGAAAAATAATCAGGTGGAATCAAGAACGATGAAAATATTTTTTGGTGACCGGACAGCGCACGATCTTTCCAAGAGTCCAGCAATTCAGCCATTCAGCTGTTTGAGTGCAGGAAGCAGGTAGTGGGAAGTCCCTCGAGGGCTCTCCGCCTCATACACGGGCAGATCGAACAGCGCCTTTATGCCTTAGGCAGAAGTCCTGGTGCGTGCATTGACCGCCGCCCTGCGGGTGAGTCAAGCAGGCGGGTCACCACATGAGCCCCACATTCCATTCTGGGGTTATGCGCTATCATTGGTCGGATGGAAAACCGAATGGCCAATTGCTGCCGTAGCCTCGCGCGATGGTGCTCAGCACCATCGCTATGGCCTCCATTTCTGTCGTGTATGGGTTCTGCTCTTCTCTTGAACCGATGGTGACAGAGTATCTGGTAATGATATCATCGATTCTGCCACTTGGCGTGTAACGTATGACCCCTCCCATGCCTACCACCGCCCCTTTCTCAGAGGAGCTGGTCGCAATGAGAATACCCTTTGTATGTTGGCTGTGTCATCGCGAGTTTTTCTCATGGGCGATATGTATCGTTGCCACCTTGCGCTGCGAGCGGGCGGATGTGTCACCAGTAGGGTTCGGGTTTTGACATAGAGCTTGGGGGATGGTCCAATGCTCACTGGCTCGCGCAGAATACCGATGTAATTCCGATGCATGGCTGTGCGGCTTAGTAACTGTGTGGCTGTGCAGACTTCATCCCTAATTGTCGGCGGCGCGGCTTTCTTCTTTCCTATCAAAAACACAATTTGTGGAGGGAGGTCGCCACTCGCCATGGCAGATCAAGACCAGTCACGCATCATCGCGGACAATCCTATTAGGGACAGCCTCGATGCCTTTAGCGCTACATTCAGCTCTATGTGTAAAGAGAGGAGCATCTCTTCCTCACCAGACGCGCTTGGCCAACTTAGCCAAGAAGGTACGACTGCCAGCCTCACTGGTTACTCCTCTGACTAGTATGCAGAATTGCAGAATCTCGCATTCGGTCTCTTGTCAACGCTTCAGGTCCTTCCTATTGTGCGCCACCTCCGTTCCAACAGTGGTGGCAGAAACCTCCTCAGTGATATTCTGAAACTCACTTCCGCTCTGAACTCTGACGACTTTGACCTCGACCGCATCAAACCTCTTCTGAAGGCCGCCGTCACCGGTGATGCAGATGATTCTCATATCTGGAATCAAGTTTACAACGCCGTTACCGAATCCACCCCACCTCCCCGACCGATAGCCTCGTCGATCCAACAAACGCCGTGGAGTCAGAACACGAGCGGCTTCGTAAACTCGTCAGAATTCCGCCTGAATGTGGACCCGGTCCTAAAGTTGGAGCTCGGGCGTCTATATGTCGGCCTTTCTAATTTCTGCGAAATCTTCTTCAGTGGCGTGCCAGATATCGGGGCGGCAGCTGCCACCATCTTTCGCAAATGCGCCGAAGGCGACAACCCGCTCTTCGGCAGCCAAGGGTGGAAGGGATGGCCGACAGGCGCCAAAGAAAGCGATGTCTTGACTTGGTTTGGCGACCTGATCCCGAAGCTGGAAGCATTTGCAGGCGACTGCAATTTGATCCCGACACGTCGACGAAAGCTGTTGGCGCAGCCTAAGACGCCACTGCGAGGCTCTACAGGCAAACGCAGCATGGACATTGGCTTCGTCAACAGCGACATCGCATACAAGGCTCCGTCGAAGGAGGATGGCAGATTTCGTTGGTCACACATCCTCGTGGCCGGGGAGCTGAAAAGCAACCCGGAGGCCGACAAAGCTTCGATAGCATGGATTGACCTCGCAACGTATGCGAGAGAGGTACTCGCTGCTCAAGACACCCGTCGCTTCGTCCTGGGCTTTACTCTCTGCGGATCTCTTATGAGGGTATGGGAGTTCGACCGGCTCGGGGGGATCGCCTCCGAACAATTCGACATCAACAAGAAGGATGGTGGGCTACAGTTTGTGACCACAATCCTCGGATTTCTCTGGATGAACGAAGACGGGCTTGGATTTGACCCTACCATTATCACGTCCGACGGCGAACGGTATATCGAGATCGAACGAGACGGCCAGACACAGCGCCTCATCATTGACGAGGTCATGATGCGTGCGCCTTGCATTGCCGGTCGGGCGACAACATGTTGGAAGGCCCATCGCAAAGAGGACCCGCAGACGCCGCTCGTTATCAAGGACTCGTGGCAGTACACGGACCGAGACGAAGAGGGTATACTCGTCCAAGAAGCGACTGAGAAAGGCGTGGTTAACGTCGCCCGATACTACCACCACGAGACTGTTCGCGTCCGCGGTGCTGATGACGACGTTCGAAGCAATGTTCGAAAGGGATTGGACATCACAAAAGCTACGAATTATCGACCGGGACGCCCGATGTTGCCGTCAAGTGCGATCGCATCCAGTGCTTCCCGCAAAGGGCGAAGCAGCAGCGCTGGCGTGAAGCGACCGTCCAGCGAAACTGACGCCGCTCTGCCGCCGAGCAAGCGATCCTGTTCAGCATCTCCAACAAAGGCCAGCATAGACGCGCTGCCAAATCGGGTACATCGGAGGGTCATTCTTCGAGACTATGGGAAGCCGATCTACAAGGCAAGCTCTCGACTGGCTCTACTTGCCGCGCTGGAGGGCTGCATTGAAGGTCACCAGTCCTTGCACAAGGCTGGCCTTCTCCACAGAGACATCTCTATCAACAATATCATGATCAATGAGGACGACAACAACCCCTCTTGGCCTTCGTTTTTGATTGACCTTGATCTCTCCATCAAAGAGCAACGAGACGTCGCCTCGGGAGCAAGGGGAAAGACTGGCACGAGGGCTTTTATGGCAATCGGCGCGCTTCTGGGCGAGCAGCATTCCTTCATGCACGATCTCGAGTCATTCTTCTGGGTCCTGTTCTGGATATGCATCCATTACAGCAGGCCAGACGAGAGCAGAGTCGTTCCACGGTTTGAGAAGTGGAATTACGTCGATACAGAGGAGTTGGCTGGAATGAAACTCGGCGTTGTTGCGAAGGAGGCAATTTTCATGAAGACAATCACCGATAACTTCACGCTATACTATGAGCCACTTATCCCACTGTTGAACGGGATGCGAAAGATTGTTTTTCCTAGGGACAAACCGTGGGAACGGGAAGACGAGAAGCTCTTCTCTCGAATGAGAGAAATTCTCCGGAAAGAGTGGCAAGACTTGAAGTAACAGACGTGGGTGGTAGGTAGAATGATCAATAGAGAGGATTGCCAAGGCAGCGCTCTAGGCCAGTAGGCCCCCGTAAGACGTGTTCTTAGGACCCAAGTACCACACCCGATGGGATCTCCGGCCACGTGAGCTGCTGTTGACAAAGCCGGCCGTCCTCGTCGTCCTACAATTCGATAAGTTATCTTCTGGTGTGAATGGTCTTCCTCCTGTCCGTTCGAAATAGACTCCTCCTATAATTGGCCTTCTCAAGACGCCGCAATGGGCGACGCAATCTAACACCCTTTGTTCCAAGCTTAATTCGTGGGCGAGAGGTGTGAACTAAAGAAATACTTAGTGCCACGTCCGCGGTACGAACGAGCCACGACGGCGAGCCTGTCGACCCTGAGAAACACGATCGCTTCGCCAGTGGTCAGAAGACCATACTCAAGGCCTCCCTCAATCATGTAGTGGTAGGTCTACGTGACGGCAGACGCCGTCAGCCTTTCCGCGTGATACTGGAAAAGCGCGTCCGGGTCCACAGACGTTGGAATCGTTTTTCGATTGACAACGTCCTTAGGAATGTTCATAGCCCGCAGACCAAGACGAAGATGCGGAGCGGTCAGCTTGTGGGGGGGTTTGTACTCAGAAACATATATCATAGTACGCGTCGTCGCGAGCACATCGTTGGATCGATAGACGCAGATCTGATCGGGTCGCAGCTGATTGAGGTCTCGTCTGTGGTCCGGCGTCTGTGGTGGTGTTGAAGGAGTCTCCCGGTCCACGACTTCTTCAGCGACGTCGCTAATGGCATGGGGGTGATTCTCGAAGATGATGCCATTTCCCATGTCGAATGCACTGCTGACCTCATTCACCTGCTTGAGCTGCTCTATTATCGCTCTGACTGGATCCTCAACACTGTTGTGCAGGAAATGCTCGAGTGTCTTCTCGTTTGCTATCGATCGCTGGGAGACCCGGTTTCCCAAGCCGGCCAGGAAACTTCGGCTCTCGAAAGCGCGGCTCTGGGCAGGGAACGTGTCGTAGAGTGCACCAAAGATGACTCTCTGTTGTTCTAGGAAATCCGACCATGGCCTGAGACGTGTCGGACACCACTTGTTACGCGGATTGGTGATAGGGCCCTTCAAGGTCAGTTTTTTGTCTGTTTCGACGGCAAATTTGGAGAAGACGAGGTGATGGCACGCGGCGATGTATTCATCAAGTGTCGTGGGCCGGGTTTGTTCCTCCGCTTCCTCAGCGCGTTGCTGCTCTCTCTCAGCGCGTTGTCGCTCCTCTTGTCTCTCTCTCTCTGCTTCGTCGGCGCGTTGCTGCTCTCTCTCGGCACGTTGTCGCTCCTCCTGTCGCTCTCTCTCTGCATCGTCGGCGCGCTGATCGGCCTGTCGCAGAAGCCTTTCAAGTTCCTCTACACTCCTCGGCTGCGCCATCGGATATCGCGGCAGATGCTTGGTGGATGGAAAACGGATTGATTCGACATTCAAAACATATCAAGACAAGACGTCACGCTTTAGAATTGCGTTGCGGGGGCGACCACCATTGTCAGCGGGATTGAATAGATTTTGCTCCAGCATCCCGGCCAATCGCGTGACCCAGCAAAGCCGGATGAGCTCCGCCGGCGTGGGCTCGCTTGCCCCACTCTGTCTGCTAGGCATCCATGCAGGTCTTGATGGTGGGCCTACCATCCTGTAATCTCATTGGTAAGCTGCACCGCATCACGGACGCGACTGCAACACGAAATCACTTTCGCGTGCCATCACATGTTGTGATTGTCAGCTCCGGGCGTGCCAGTCGGGCCAATCACTTCCAGCCCGGCCCTGTGGTTTTTCCGGCTGCAGTCATAACAGCAGCCACAGTATCGGCCACATCATCGTCCACTTCGAGCCGCAACCCAACTGCCCATCCTGACATCAGTTGCAGATGCTTCGTACACCAGTTGGTTGCGATCCGTTACAATGTTCTGGTTTGTTCGACCTCGTCCACCGTCTTGCAGATATGAACTTACTTTGTGATAGTGAAATGTTGCCTCCCATAGCCGTTTCCATCACTCGAATCAGTCCTCATCTATGGATCCTGGGCTCCTCGATGATCTGCGAAAGGATTAAGAATCTAGAGCCCAAACCAGCGAATGCAATAATTGACTGGCAAGATGGCGGCAATACCTTCTACCTTCGAAAGAGGACTGCAAACGATTTGTCAGGAGGTGACGCTGAGATCGACAGGATGCATGTGGGGGGGACTTCAGCAGCTGTTTGGTGCCTCGGAGAGAATGCGTTCTGCAAGGTACATGCCTGGTGCGAAGGGCTGGAGCTTGAAGCCAACACTATTCAATTCGTGGGGGAGAGGGCCTCAGAAGTGCCCGTCCCAGAGGTTGTCTACTGGTGGATCGATCACGACCTCAACAGAACCTTCCTCATAACAAAGCGAGTTCGAGGACAAACGTTGGAACGGGCGTGGCCGCAGCTCTCCTCACCCCAACGCACACGAATTGCCCATGATATCGCGCGGTTCTGTGTTATACTGGCTGCCAACACTTCATCTCGGTTTGAAACGGTCACTGGATGTGGGGTTTACGAAGCTAGGTTGATGGAGAGCGCTCATCCATCCCATCCCACGTGGTTGCCGAGAATCCTTGGACCGTTCTCGCTAGAGGCCATCCGGGCCCACATGGCAAACATCTCGACTGAGCCTCCCCCAGACATTGACCCGCCCTTTCACTTCTATCATGCGGACCTTGGACCGACAAACATCATGATATCACAGGATGGCAACCTTGTCACTGGAATTATAGACTGGGAATCCGCAGCTTATTACCCACAATTTTGGGTGGCCACCAAGCCCGTGTATGCTGGAGCCTTTTGGCTTGAATGCGAGACCGACGAACCAAAACTATGGGGTCAGCTCCTGGGACAGGCACTCGATGCAAGCGGTTACAAGCGACTGGATGCAACATTCCGCCGCTGGAGCAGGTCTGTCACTTAGCGGGTGGGGGACGTAGTTTCACTGGTGCTTGTGTACCCCAAGAGTAGCGAGCTTTAATGGAGGAAGTACATGGCCCATTTTCTCCTCAAACCACAGAGACCTGCCGTTCAAACCCAACTCCTCCCACCGCCGCCGCTGAGGACCGCCATCTTGGACACAAAGCCGCATCGGCAGCGCTTAGAGAACTTTAGCCATGGCATAAGCTAGCCCC
Source organism: Ilyonectria robusta (assembly GCF_021365365.1). Lineage (NCBI taxonomy): Eukaryota > Fungi > Ascomycota > Sordariomycetes > Hypocreales > Nectriaceae > Ilyonectria > Ilyonectria robusta. The sequence goes on from NW_025764518.1 coordinate 36,867, forward strand.
TAGTAGGAAGGAGTCATACAGCGGCGCTGCGGTGTGGAATCATTTCATTCCATTGACGCTCCACAACCCTCACACTTCGTGACGCTCGTATTGTTGTTGTACGTGCAATTTTTGTTCGTGCAGCGCTTCCCGTCCACCAGTTCTGAGACGATAGACTGGGCCATACTTGATGTCTGGCTGGCAAGAGGCTAAAAGGGCTGAAGTCGGTTCTAAGCTGTGAATGCAAATATGGGTATTGCAAAGGTGTCGAGGAGAGATGATAGTGCCAGTAGGGGATAGGGATCATTATATCAAGGGCAGATGCCAGGTAATATACAAATGATTCCAGGCAACAGCACGGCCAGCAGCCCCCAACACGCTTCCGAGCACAGTCAACGCGGGCGCGGAGAACCATGTCTCGGACTGACGAACGTGCTGTAAGCCGCTAATGCAGAGCGAGACACATCAAGGCAGCCGCCTTTTTGTTCATTCGCGCCCCTCCAGTCCTTTCCCTCATGTCGTGCTTGTATCGGTGCCATACCCCGCGGCTCAAGGGGGATGAGTCACGGCCAACAGCCCCTGAACGCTGGGTTTGACTTAGTTGAGCAGTGGGTACTGGCTGACAGGAGATGGTGACAGGGGACATTCGTGTTCTTTTGATGCCCAAGGGGGGCGAGAGCAAAGTGTCTGGGGCTTCGTGTAGGGATAAGGGTGTGGCGCTTAACGGTTCCCAGCCAATCATCTGGATTGAGAAGGGGTGAGCTAGGAACGACTGTGCGTTCACGGTCCCAGCCTGTTGTGGTGAGCAACGCGTGGCTCGATGACTGACTGAAGCTGCATGCAGACGGGGGGTATACCCGAAGTTAGCCGCAGATGCGTGATTTTCTGGGCCATGCGGGGTCAGTTCTAACCCTTTCCTACTGTGCTGTGGAGTCTGTGCTGTGGAGTCTGTGCTGTGGAGTCTGTGCTGTGGAGTCTGTGCTGTGGAGTCTGTGCTGAGGGGCCATCTGGTCTCTGTTCAAATTTGTGGTCTTGGCTGAGTGTTCTGGCAAACCAACTCAGTGTAAATGCGTTCAATTTGCACTACTGTACTGCAAGTTCTTCAACTCCAAACCCATTTGGGCCCGTGAAACACTGACTAAACCTATCCTATAAACCTTCCTGCCTTGTCACCGTTGGGATGGAGGAGCTCCGCAGAAGCTACAATTATATGGCCCCGGAGGATTGCCCCCGCAAAGCTTACATTTATCTGACATGTTTTTCCGCTTTGCGAGGGGTTTGTGGGACCAAGCACTACCCAGATGTTAGTATGAACCGGGGAGCCAGAGGAGATGTCCTACCTTGTCTTGTGTTTTTGATGTATGCAAATGGTGGATTTCGTCGGGGCATGTTTCTCTGAAGTGGTTAGAGGGTTTGGGATGGCAGAATCGTGGGTAATAAATAGTAGAGAGCACTCCAGTTTCGCCCCAAGTGGAGTGCGCCCCGAGTGGAGTGTGCCCCAAGTGGAGTGATCTTGACACCCAACTCACGTGGCGAAACCTAAGACGAGAGGGAGGAGTCATCAATTCCCCCTCATTGACATTTGACTCTTTCTGCCACGAGACCGCGATGGATTCCATATGCCACGTTTGCGCCAGGTGTTTCGAGAGCACCGAAACATTGCAAAAGCACATCCAAGATGAACGAGTGAGGTCATGCCAGAGAATTCGCGAAAGTTCTAGCTAACGCCCCTTCAGAGTCGATTGATACGCGATGTCCAGGAACTCTGCACCAAGGTTGGCGGCTCCGAAAGTTCGTTGCGTGGGCCTTGCTCACAGTTGCCTCTAGCCGTATCTGCCCGTCTCATCTGCGCTTGGCATCCTCGTACGCTACGCTACTCATTCAAGCGACTTGGATGTGGAAATAGACTTGGTGAATCCGAAGTCGGATCGCGGACACCCTGCTCCACAATCGATTCGAGTCCACGATGAACGAGACTTGACCTGCCCCGAATCCTTCTGCAACTACGCATCTACGAGTAACTATCAGGATCTTCAGCGACACTACAGAACGCGTACTACTGTCCTGATGTGGCAACAAGGCTGGACTAACATATGTAGATGTCGAATGCGATGAGGCCTGCCCTTTTTGTTCCAGGCCTCTCAACCGAGTATCACAATTCGTTAGGCATCCCGACGACTGCGCCGCTCGCAAAAAAAGGGGACTCGAGGTACCAGATGCCGTATCCAAACGACAAAAGACTTTATCCGGACAGGCCTACAACGAACTACGACTTGCGCGGCAGGACATCGAGCCATCAAGAAGGGTCGAGACAAATAGTTTCTCACCGAGCCCTCATGTTTCGAGAGGCACAGGTGCGTTACCACTCTCGTTTCTCCGCTGTATTTTGATGTACCTTGCGTTTAACTTCGATTTCCATTGTGTCTAGGCATCAGTTCAGCCGATACGACATCTGCCGCGTCAACGTTGAAAAACGATTCATCATCCGAATCTGTCTCTTCGAACTCGACAATACCACTGACGATAAGCTTGGCATGCGAAACTGGCCTCGAGGTAGTAGACCATTATTACAACCAAGCTCCACCTACTGCTCCGCCAGCATCGGCGCCCGGCGACGGTGACAATACCGAGACGGTACATCCTCCTGACAAGGACTCGACTACAGCCCGGAGGATCACCCCTTTCCCGGCAGACCTATCCCCGATCGGTGCGACGGGTCAACGAGCCCCGACCTTGAGTGATTCCCTCGTTGATGGGGGAATAATTTACCCTTGGGGTCAACCGCTAGCCGAAATGGGCCTTCCTTGCCTGTCAGAGTTACTCCCAATCGATGCAACAGGTCAACGAGCTCCAACACTGCGCAACTCCCTCATCGATGGGGCATTGATTCACCCTTCAGGCCAGGGCCCAACCGAAGGGATTTCTACCTGTCCGCCATATTTATTTCCAACCGGCGCCACGACAATTCAACGAGCCCCAACACTCAGTGATTCCCTCATCGACGGTGCAATGATTTATTCCACTCCTGACCAGTACGTAACAATGCAGGAAGGGATATCTACCTTTGAGCCAAACTTTGTTCTTAACAGCGGCACTCCTGTTGCTCCATCGAGTCACGGTCGGTCAGACTTGATCATACGAAGCAACGATAACGGCGAACGGGCCCCGACACAGATTTACTCTACTGGCGATCGCGCCGCAACTGATCATCATCTCAACCACCACACATCTACGGCCGAAGGTATCGCGGCCCATCACATCTGTTTTTTTTCAAGCGGCAACGCTGCGGACCAATGCTCGACACAAGTTATTGGCGCTGTCGCTCAACTTTCAACCCTTGATACATATTGTTGAGGAAGGACGTCAGTTGATGCCGGTAGGAGCCAGATCTCTTGCCATCACAAGTGTAGAATATCGCAGTAGTCTTCAGTAGACTGAGTAGACCGAGCCTGATCCTGTTATCCCAGGCATGAGTTGTCACTTCGGGCATGCTGTTGGCCAAGCGCAGTTGATGTGAATTCCTCCAACCTCCAGTTCATCTACCTTAGCCTTGAGCACATCAGAGTACGGCAGTTCCATTTTCCCCCAATTCTCAAGTTCAGCCTTCGTCGTAAATCCAACCATGACGGTATAGCCTTGGACAATAGAAAATTGGAGTCGACTGTCTGAAAGAACCCTGCGATTGGTGAGAATGTGGCAATCGGGCGTTTTAGACAACCTTACAATCCGCCACCTTTCAGGTCAACGATGTTCTCAGAGATGCCGTCTCTGTTCATACGCAGCTTTGGTGTTGCGAGAAGACCCCATGTCTTGGACACCGGTGGATCATCTTCAATGTTTTGTGATATTGACCCATCATAGAAGCAGACAATTGAGCCTGGACTCCAGAGGAGAACGAGGAGGCAGAACGCTTCCCCGACGGATCCGTTGTGGAGGCGAAATACATAGTCGGAAGGAAGTATTTGGTTGTATATTTTAATGAGCCCCAAGTGAGGTCGACCTAGTGTTGAATCCAGGACTCGACGTATGTCCTGCCTGGCATTAATCCAACAGTCTCAAGACAGGAAGAAGGGCACCGGACCTTTCTAACAAAGCTGTTCTGGGCTATGAATTCTAACCCAAGCGGCGATTTGATGGGAAAGCGGAGGTCGGAGAATTCCTCGATGCGATTACCAACCACATGATCTTCCAGCGTGTATACCCCAGTGCGTTGGATGGTTGCTTCCGCATCCTCGGCTGGAAAAGAACGTGGTAAATCCATGGCTTTCGAGCGTGATGTCGAGTCACAGTTGTGTTTAGGGATGCGGGGTTATGTCGGAAGTACCTTAACGAGTGTACCTGTAGGCGGTGCGAGCGGGTAGTTGCATTGGACAGCACATGACCTTTGGTTTGCTGGCCGCGCCGATTTCGGAGTGAAGGTCCTATAGCACAGGCTCCACAGCACAGATCCTATAGCACGTGTCCCAAAGCATAGGCCCCACAGCACAGGCCCCGCAGCGTAACACCACCTCCCAAATCTGGATCCATAGCACAGGTCTCAAAGCATAGGCCCCACAGCACAGGCCCCGCAGCGTAACACCATCTCCCAAATCTGGATAACAGGTTGAACTTGGCTGTTCGTTGATAGGAGAAATTTCTTGGCGTCAGTTCTTCTTTTTGGCCCTTGGCAGCACTGAGCAAAGACAACGAGGCTATTGACAAGTCTATTTTGGGTTCTAAGGGTTAGGGTTGTATGGGATAACAGTTGGGGAGATGTAGAGAGTTAATTGATCAATAATCTTCAATTGATCGCTCCATGCGGTATTGTATTACACGAATAAAGGAGAAACATGCGTACCTGAGAGCGCCTGCCAAATGTGAGTCTCAGAGATGGATAGTGGAGGGTGGCCGACTTCACACTGGCCCATGGTCGCCCCCAATGGCTGAAAATGAGTAGACCATGGGCGTGCATGGTGTGGATAGAGGGTCTCGGCTCGAAAGAGAACCGGTGAGCCCCGGTCTGGTTGCATAAGGTGGCTTGCATAGTTGCGGCCGGTTGAACCACATCCCATCGGTGAATGGTGAAGAACCAACGACAGAGAGAGCTTGGCATGACATGGAGTATGGCCTGCCTTACCATTATGAAGGCCAGGGCCAACGCAGACCTACAGAATCGACCTCAATTAGACCAATTCGTACTGCGGGGGGCGGCCAAGGGTGAGTGTCGACCAACAACCTCACCGGGATAGTGGTCCGTTGTTCGAGTGTGGTTACCCATACATGGTCGACTCTGACCGTGGATCATCACAACTCATCGATCAATGGCTAATGCATGAGCTGTCGATAGCGTGCGGTAGGGGTTGAGGAACGGAATCTATGTCCCAATTGGACAGACGTATGTGACTACTTTGGTGACCGGGCTGATATTCTCAGGGAAAGTGCATGTCACATTTGGCCAACACCACCCTGTAGTCCTGGCGGCCGTGGGGACGCCTCCGATCACTTGCATAAACGAACTGAAATTCCAGGCTGAGCAAACAGTCCGCGTCTGGTGGTTAAAGATGGAGGACATTGAGTTGAATCTAATAGCTGGTTAGCGACTAGAACAGAACAAGAGGGGGGCCACATACGGTGGCCCGGCTGGCGTTGTCGTGCTGTTCATCCTGCAACCGATCGGTCTTTGCCGTTCCATCGCACCTGCAGATAGCTGGGTTGTCTGTGAAGTAGGCTGCTTCTTGAGAACCCCTGAGATACACCGGGTTTGCCCAAAGCCAGAGGCCTCTTGAGCTCTCATCGGCTATAAGAGGCTTTGCAGCCCGTCCAAATTGAAGAGAAGATCCTAAATTCACCAGTTTGAACTCCGGTCCACCTTAGTATTCCAATCTTGTTTGTCTTTCTCACCACTTGGCTCAAGCCTGTCGTGATCTGACCCTTCTCAAGTGGCACTTTTATTCCATCTTGCTATTCTTGAGCGTCTAGTCACACTTGACCAATACTACTGGGGCTGCCAGCTCAAATTGTTGACAAGGCCCAAGTTGACTATCGGCATTCCTTGTTTATCATTCACACACGACTTCCCTTGCCATGTCTCAAAAAGAAGCCTCGCCGAAACCACCAGCGCCATCACCGCCGCCGAACATTTCCGACGTTTCGACGGACAGTTTGATCACAGGAGAGCAAACGGAGCCCGTGCCTGGAACTTCGGGTAAGTGACACCATAGCAAGGCATTACATGTCACTAAATATTCTTTGAATAGGCTCATCGACATGAAAGCACACTATATGGCTGGCAAACCACTCTCCAGTGTTGAGTAAAAGTTCACAATGGAAGAACAACGGATAGAAGCCGACGACCGTTGTGAATGGAGGCGGAAGTGGAGGGGGGGTGGAGATGTAGACTCTGGTATCTTCACTAGCAGAACCTTCGCCACGGACGAAACGGCGGAAGGTTATAGCAAGGCAGACTGAAGAATAGGCAGTGGCTGCATTATCTAATCCATAACTCCATCCTACTTCCTGATGGTGCCACTGTGATCAATTTCCACTACCACTGACTTCCTCCTTGGAACTGGCCGCTATTATCAAACCATGGGTATTCCCACTACGGCATCTTAATTGCTCTTGTCCGCTGAAGGATACATGGCACGGCACATGAGAGGTACCCGGAAAGCCCATCCGGGAGTGACCTAACATCAAGTCTAATGCAAGACATGGCCGGTATCACTTTGCGCGCGCAGACCCATGCGTCGCGGCCCGGTGCCCGTCTCTGATGATTGGAGACACGTAGAACAGTGAATATGCATGCTGGAGAGCCGTGATGATCATCCGTGTTGGTTGCAAAAAGTCACTAGCGTGTATGCGTGCCATGAACGTGCATGATACGGGTTGCGTAACCATCGGCAACGCCCCCTTGTGGGGATAATCGAACTCGGCCTAATGCACAGCAGCCCGGTTTGAATTCCATCAGCTTGTCAGATGGAGTGTGGGGGGTTTGGCTGGGGTTATGATAAACGTTGCTCTCTTCGGCACGCTGTGCGGTCCAAAGGTGATCCGAAGCTGGGCCGTTGAAAAGTATAAGAATGCCAGATGCTCTCCTCGAAGGAAGGACATCTTCACTCAGCTTCACATTCAGCGTGCAGCCCCAACCTTTTAACATTGCCTCTCGATCCTGCTTTGCTCTCTACTTCAACTTTCCACATTTAACTTGCACTGCCTTTCCTTAACACCAGGAAGTTCCCAATGATGACACCATCCAGCAACACCAGCCCTCCTCTCGTCCAAGAGACCCCATTCCAACAAATGTCCATCTTGGACATCTTCTTCCCGGGGTTCTCCCACATTTCAAGCACCATTCAACAGCTTCTAGCTGGAGACCTTAGCAGCTATGCTCACCTGATGTGCCTTTTTGGGTTGCTTGCCTTCTTCGGCACTTATACCCATAAGTTGAGGGTATTGCTCGAAGACCATTTTAGTCAGTCATTCCACTTCAATCCACAACAGCTCATCCTAACGTATTATAAGCATCCACCGTGTATGTGCAACGCTCAGACGAAACGTACAACATGGTTCTGGAGCGGGTCTCCTCTCGAAGTCTTGATAACGCCGCTCGATCCTCCATTGCACGAGTCAAGAAGCAAAGAGGCCGGGAAGGCCATACAGGCGAGGCCAAGAAAGCGCTCAGCTTCTCGCCTTGGTATGGCAGCTTCATCTTCCGTCACAACAACACCTTCCTCTCATATCGGACCTCGCTGAGGGATGTCGGCTTTCATAAGGAGGAAGAAATCTCCATCACGTGCCTGGGACGATCTTCCACGGCACTGAAGAATTTCTTGATTGAGTGTCGAGATGAATATCTCAATCTCATCAAGAACAAGACGGCTGTTTTCAAACACCGCAACGACCGTTGGGAGCGAGCGACAGCGGTAGACGCCAGACCGCTGTCGACCGTCATCCTAGGTGACGCGCAAAAACAATCATTCATCAAAGACGTTGAGGATTTCCTTAATCTGCGAACTCGACGATGGTACTCTACGCGATCCATGCCTTATCGACGAGGCTACTTGTTACACGGTCCTCCTGGAACTGGAAAGTCTAGCTTGAGCTTGTCCGTGGCTGGTCGCTTTGGTCTAGATATCTACGCCGTCAGCGTATCGACTGTCAATGACCGAACGCTCGAGGACCTGTTCGCCAAGCTCCCTCCACAATGCGTCGTCCTGCTGGAGGATATTGATGCCGCTGGTGCGACACATTCTCGTGATGCTGGTGGTGAGATTGCCAGCGAAAGGGGAAAATCCGCGGACACGAATTCAGTGACGCTGTCGGGGCTGCTCAATGCTATCGACGGTGTGGCCTCCCAAGAGGGTCGGCTGCTCATCATGACAACGAATCATATCGAGAAGTTAGATGACGCGCTCATTCGACCTGGGCGTGTTGACAGGGAGGTCAAGTTCCAACTTGTCGACAGGGACTTATCCACTCAAATATACCGTCTCGTGTTTGAGCAGCCAAACGAAGTTGGATTGAACACAGAGAGGCGAACTAAAGATCAATTGATGGTTGAACGATTTGCGGATGAATTTGCCGCTAAGGTGCCAGAGCACGAGTTCAGCCCGGCCGAGATCTTGTCCTTCCTCGTACAGTACAGGGACTCTCCCAGCTGCGCTCTGGAGAATGTGGAAGACTGGGTAGCGCGTACTTTGCAAGAAAAGAGGAGCAAAGGGGCTGGCTCTTGTGATGATGCTATGTCTAGAAGGGATAAAGCGTCCGCCAACCATGAGCAACATCTCCTTTGGTTTTTGAAGTTTTGGAACTTTTGGGGCTAAAGAATCATTCCTTACCATGTGTAGCACATGTAATTAGCCAATATCGCCTGGACTGAGTTCAGGAGATCAGACAGTCAATGTATTTGTTTTCACGTGATAACAACCTGTCATTCTGTTCTGCCAAACCACCTATTCCATGCTCGGAAGATATATTTGTAACATCCAAACGTGGATATCTATTGAACATTTACTTTAATTCAAACCGCCTAATTTGATGATTCCCTTCTGTTTTGGACTTCCGCTGCTGAGGCTGAACACTTGTAGAGAGGTTGGCCTTCAAACAGGCCTGTCAGAAGTAAGGCAAGAAGGAAATAGCCTAGCGTCCTAGCCCTATGGGGTTTGTCCTCCCGGGCGGAATAAATTTCATTCATTCAATCCTCATTGGTCACTGTGGAGCGGTTCTGCCGTGGTCGACCGCCTGTCATCGACATTGGTCGTGGCAAGCTGCACCAGGACTGGTCCCGATAGCCCCATGAGTTGGTAATGTCCCTGTCTACTCCAACTTAGATCCCATGATCCTGCTTTGCCACTCTTGAATAAGAGTGAAACGGAAACCCGCCTCGTAAGATACAAAAAGGCACCACTTCCTCCTGGTCTTGCTTCTCTCGAACAACGTGAGCAGCGCATCGCCTCCGTAGATCTGCGTATGCCAAGTATGCGAACTCCCGCCCTAGCCGATCTGCCGATGCAGGAACCTGGGTACGCATCGGAGTACGTCATTGGTGGAGTCATCATGTGACTCAGGTATCGAACCTTCTCGAACCTTTCACAGCCCCAGCGATCTATATGATTGGCTGCTCTCCGACATCTCATGCGAGATAACTGGGGCTGTTCGATGTTCTCTCTGAACATCGAACAGCACTACCCGCCAAAGGTTGCCAGGGCCTATCTGGGTAAACCCTCTCTTCGAATAAGCGAATCAAATCTGTTCCTGAACCTCCTAGAACCGGGTGAATTAGCAGGCTCTCCAGGTGACTGATAACGCCGGCTTCGCTGTTGAAGTTCATTCGACAGTGGGTACAGTGGAAGTGATCCTGCTTGTCTAATCGACAAGGGCAATAGCGATGACATGATTCGCTTACGCGACCGGTACAGCGAATTGACAGGACCAGTACAGGAAGCGTACTGGTACGGATAGACTGGTCCTATCAAATTAGGGGACCAGTATGGAAACTGTCCCGGTACGGGTGGACAGGTACAAAACGCGTACTGGTAGGTGCACAAGGACTTACTGGTACGCAAATTGGACTGGTACGGCGGAGCGGTGGGACCAGTACTGACCGTACCGGGACAAACCGTACCAGTACACGGGAAATGCAGGACCGGTACGGGGAATGTCCCAGTACGAATGGACTGGGACGCCGAAAAACCGGGACTGGTATGAGCGAGACGGTTGGAAGAGGGCCAAAAGCGTACACAGTGGGTCCCAAGCTGGGATTTTTCGAGGTCCTCGAGTAGACACCGCCAGCGAAATTTCCCAGACGAGGATTTTTCGATACCCTCGAGTAGACCCCTCCAGCGAAATTTCCCCAGCCGGGATTTTTCGAGGCCCCAGAGTAGACCCCTCCAGCGAAATTTCGCCAGCTAGGATTTTTCCCCAAGAGCCCAAGCAACCTATGGGCTGATGCTGGGACTAAAATTGGGACTGGAGGCAATGCCGTTACTAGGATCAATTGTGTCTAAAAATAGAAGATGGATCCTTTTTCTGGGACCATTTCACAAGGAGCCGAAAACGGCCACAAACCTTTTAATGCCAGGCCAGAATCAGCACCCCCAAATCAAATCTAATAATAGTACCTCAATCCACTATTTATACCGCATGACAAGCAGAATTGCTTCTCAACCTAAGTAACGCGTTTGCTGTATTTCTTAGTGCAATGGTGCTGGAGCTGGCCCTTTCATCTAAAAAGCGGGATAGGACGAAGGAGAATTTCGCTCGGGCAGTTCAGCGACTGATGAGAAGATGTGATCAACTAAGCGGCCGCTATGGCGCTGATTTCTATATTATGGTGCGCCAAAACCATCAGCATTATGATTATAACTCCTCTAAGGACCCTTCATTCCCAACTCCTCTTATTGAGATTGTAAGGGCTCTTACTCATGGCATTTTCCTGCTAGCTAATTGTATTGTAGGAGAGAGCTTATCCTCTGGCTATTAGAAGAACGCCAGCAACGTTCCAGGAGCGGGGAAAGGGCCCGGATTTGGGGAGCACTGATGGTTCCCCTGCGGCTTAGAAGGCGTCAGCCACTGTGGCTGCGGTTGTTACTATTTGTATGATTGGACTTGCGTACTATTTATGGGTTCTCTATCAGTTCTGGTTTCTGAGAAAGATCAAGTTACAGGCTACTACCGGGTAGTTTGTCATGCACGTTATGCCAAGCACTAGAAGGTCTATAAATTTAAGCGAATTCCACTAATCCGCTGCCAATCCCACTGCCAATCCCACTGCCAATCCCACTATTAATCCCACTATTAATCCCACTGCTAATCCCACTGCTAATCCCACTGCCGCTGCTAATCCTACTGTTAACCCCAATAATAATCCCACTGCCGCTGCTAATCCTACTGTTAATCCCACTATTAATCCCCCTATCTATCTCACTGGATTACGATTATACTACGGGCTATTGGAGTAAGCTAGAGTCTTAGCTCTTATAAGTGTTGGATGTAATTTATATACTATTAACAGCTCGCTAGGTATACAAACGACCCTAGACTGCCCCTGGACTCAACGCCAGATACATAGCTACAATCGTCAATAAAACGGAAGCGTGCTGATGACCTCGCCGCCACAAATAAGCACCAGATGTGACACCAAATTCATGCCTGCCCCAGCCGAAACTGCCATATGAGGAATCAGATAGCCTCATCTCGTTCGCGACGAACCCATCTCCCCCAGTGGGATTTGACTCGACGCTTGTGATGCCCGTCTACCCCTAGATCCCATACAAGGCCACTGAAGCATAGAAATAGAACATATTCGGACAAATATTTTCTGAGTCCGAGGTTTCCTAATCAGTGATGTCGCAAGAACCAGGAAGTCGTAAGTTGCATAGGTATTTGAGAGCACCTGAGATGTTAGCCTAACCACGTAGTTGACAACGTACCAGGTCCCTCTCAAGCTGTGACTCCATTGTCAAGACAGCAGTGAAAATCACCGCCCATGCCAAAACACCAAGCATCATAAACATTTTGGGGAGAGTCAAAGATGTCAATGAGCCTGATATCATAAATCCCCATTCCACCACCATCCAAAGCCGGAAAGCAATAACCGAGACAACAGGAGTGTATTTAGAAAAAGTATACCGAGTCTCGGGTAAAGTACCGATGATAAGCAACATTCCTGTAACAGCCGTGATTGATATTAATGGCAAGGGAATGAAATGTTTCTGACCCGGACTCCAGGAACCACTAGACCACAGGCACTGTATGCGGACTTTTAGTCATACTCACAATTCGGAAAGATAACTTACTTCTCTTATCATGCTGGAGAGAATAATGGAGCACGCCAAGTATAGTGGCCAATCCATCCCTTTTTTCCAGGTCAAGGTTGCAAACGCCAGCCCAGTTGCCATTGCGACGATAATTTGGGCGACGGCGAGGATCGTGAAAGTGCGCTTGTATAGATTACACAGTGACTGGGACTGAGAAAGTTCCTGAGAAAACAACACAATGTTGAGCAGGCTCGCCAGGTTGCCAACGGTACTCAAGACGAATGCCGCAAATACCATACTAGACTGCCAATGAGTAAGTGATTGCATGGTAATGAACAGAGGGTAAATAATTCTTGCTGTTTACACAAAAGAGTTGCTCGAGGTCGTTCCGTTCCTAGGGATAGGTAGGCTATTTATTCCAACATAGGTCAATGGCGTGCCAAGGGCTTGTACCCCTCCCCCTTTTCGCATCAGAACTCTACGAAGTTTCCAAGGAGCCTTGCAGCATGAATTTGGCTGACGCATGAATGAGGCACACTTTGAAGAGGGGAGGGTGTTGTCGCAGGAGGGCGGTAGATGGCGAAGACTGGTGCATCTGGGTATGGATTCGTTGGATGGTTACGACCGCATCCAGAAGGAGGATCACAGGACACAAGATCCCCTTGAGTACTTTTGTGAGGATGTCTTGGCATGTTTTGTCTAATAAGCTGACCGGGTTGCCTTACTTGACTCATGCCACACGCTCCGATCTTTCACCTCGGTCTTATTTCCTTAGGGAAAGGGCTACTTGTTGGCTGGATCCCCTCCCCCCATGTGTGTTTGACTTGTTGTCTAGAGCTGGTGTCACTCACTGCACCTCCACAAGTATAAGCAAGGCAGACTTGAGAATCAGGAATTATGCCTCAACACGTCAGTCAGATCACGTCATGGAGAGGCTGAGGAGAACATCGGTATGATCATGCCAAGCGAGGGGTGGCAGCCAGAAGAATCAAAGGACATGGGTCTCGTTCTCAGCTCACATCAACGGCTCAGCCATCGAGACCACCTCTTCACCAACCAAGTAACTCCAGGAACTGTGCCGAAAGCCGAAGAAGATGATTCCAGTCAACCGAGCCCTTGCTTAGGATCAAATTGCGGTACACTGCCCCGAGAACTCTACGACGTGGGTTTGATCCGCGCATACACGAGGCACATTTTGAGGAGGAGTCCGTCTCAGGATGCGCCGGTCGGTGACAATTAGCCTTGTCATTACCAATAATAGAGGGTCTCTCGGCAGGGGGTATATCGAATGTGATGGAAGGAGAGTCAGTGGATATTGAGTTGGTGGGAGGCCTGACTCTTGGCCACCTCTTCATTTAGGGGATGTAGAGGTGATGAAGAGGTGAGTGAATCAGATTGCATCCGAACCTTCTCGACGTAGTGGCCACTGGACTCCCGGCCTGCAGCTCTCCGTTGGACTACTTAAATGGACACTGTACCCTCTCCTTTTACTCATCTCTCGACATGAAACCCCATTTCTTGGTACCTATTGTCCCTTGCCTACAAAATCTTCACCCAACTATCGCCGAGTTCCCCTCAGGCTCTGTCGTTCACCTTTAACATTACGGATAATTATATTGGGTTGGCAAGTGATCCGATAACCGATAGAAATGTAAGTGTCAAATGGACATCGTATAGGACTTTACTAAACTGAAGAATAGACATTATGGATCATCTTCAAGAGAGAGAGGTTGGATCAGTGGCGAGATTCACAGAGAGTACTGTGCGGTCAGAATCGCAACTTCATCAACCGCAACTGGACTTTTCATCTGCAAGCTCAAGGCAGCCGACCAGCGTCTCTACCAGAGTTTCAAAACGAATGAAGACGCCAACGCGGAAGGCGAATGAAGCTGCCGAGACCATCCGGGCTCTACAACGATCGCGATCGCGCGCTATGTCAACGAAACGCCAGCCTACACCCAAAACGGTACATATAGGTTTGTGTGCTCCCCGCAATAGACACTGAGCTAGGTTAACCATTTACATAGATCAACCAGAAGTTAACGAAGCCGTCACTTCTGGAGTGATCGGGAAGTTTTCATGGAGATTCCTAGACTCTGAAGGCGACATCAACATGCTATCAGTGGAGGAGATGGTTTCTTCGTCACAAGATGAATTGGATAGATATAATAGGGAGTTTGACATAGCTTGCCTGTGGGGGATTTATCAGGCTGGACTAATTCGCCGTCAGCATAAAGGAGAGGAGATATAATATAAGTATATTACTACGGATTGGTTATATATGGACACATTTCTAAACTACATTCAACTTCTTCATTTCTATCAAAGTACTGTATAGCCCAGATCTTAGCCATTCCCAAGGTGACTGTGCCTTCGCATCGCGCCCTGAAAGTGTTCTCCCCTTTTTGGGATTACAAAGAAGTTTTTGCCGCTGACGAAGCTGGTTCAAGCCACGAGAACTCCCGCAGAGTTTCGGGGAACATTCGGACAGTCAGGCGGGACTCAGCCCTCAGCGGATCCAAAAGCCTGCAGCAAGGTCTTGCATGATGACCTGTCAGTCGCACATAGCCGCTAAGATCGTTATGGGACACTTCTCCGAGGTGGTGCCGCGGTGTCTGTTGGCTGGGGCATGCAACAGCAGTCGCTTCGGGCTTTACTCTAAGAGCATGCCGAGGGAACAGGGACGGCTCCCACGAAAATATTGCCTCCATTCTTCCATAAACCCTGGAAGACTGGGGTCCAAGCCCCCTTACCTTGCATAGCACTTGTGTTATCTGTCCCTGGGGTGTTGGTGTAAACTGCATGTTGGGGAGGTGTGGAGTAGAGAGTGTACCTTATTATCAGCAGCTCCCACCCTTGACTGGCAGAATGGTTAAAGGAGGCCGCCAGAGTTGAGGCATAGATTAATGATCACAAGACTAACTCTTGGCGTGCCGATCTGGCGGGCCAACAGCACGGAGAGGCCGACAGGTCAGGGCAATGCCGACATGGTCATGCCAAGCGAGGTGTGGTAGGAATCATGGGGGTGAAGAATCTTCCAGCTGGTTCAGCCGGCTCAGGGGTCGGTGATATATGTGGATACTAACTTACGCCCAGGGATATCAGACCGGCTTGGATACAGCAGCACCTGAAGTGGTGAAGATGTCGTCATCAACGGGCTCGGGATGCAAAACAAAATGGCTGTGCGAGGAGGCTTGACCATCTTGCGGGCGCTACCTCATTGTATCAAGTAGCATCGTCATGTCCGGATCCTTTCCACATGGGGTAAATATCCCTCTTCGTATCTCTAAGCTGCCTGGCTGGGCATAGCTACGTAGCCGGGTTGAGACAGCCTCCTTCCAGGTTCACGCCATTGCATGTGTGACACACCGGCTTCATGCAGGCTGCCTTGCTTGACTCGGGGGCTTTTTTCTCGGGCTTATCTCGACCCAGGAGAACATAAATTCACGGTGTCTCCCCATTGCTTCTGAATCCTCCCATCCTACCGTCTCCGAGACTTCATCTTCTAGGTTTTATACTTACAAAAAATGTCTTCGCCTATTCTGGGCGACAGCCCTTCTGTGTACGATCATCCTGAGAGGGAACAAATCACCTCGAAACACATGCCTCTCGAAAAGCACAATACTAGTCTTCGGACGAACACTTCCACCGGTCCAAATCCCATCGCCCCTGGCGATGAAGATAGTGCAGGTTGGTTCTCTACTGGGCATTTACGAGAAAGCTTCTGACCGAAAGTGCAGGCCATGTCGTTCGTGCTCAGTGCACTACCTGTCACCATCAGTCTCCTAGGGGTGACTGTTGTAGCGAGAAAGGATGGAAGTCTGAGTTCTTTCCAAACGGTGAAGACCCTGGGACTCGAACTGAAATGAACAGTCCCACCCGCTATGAAGATTTTTCTTCAGCTCCCCAATCCGAGTCCCTTCGAGGGCCTGGTCATGGCACCAGACCAACTCGGAAGCCTCAGGGAAGGCGCAATGCGAAGAAGTCAACTCAATCTGCCAGGGAACCTGAAAGGTCAGGAAAGATCCAGAAGAAACAGTCAGAGAGGCCGAGAATGGATGGCAACACCTCGAGAACTGCGTCGGGGCGGTCTGTTACACCTAGGATACAGAAGGCGCTCCAGCTCTTCCGGGAACAACTGGGGCTTCTGGAAGAGCAGAACAAGAGGCGGTTGGACGCGAGCCAGGGAGAACCGTCCGAGAAGAGGATCTAGACGTTCTAAAAGTTATAAAACTAAGACCAGCTCTACCTTTACGTCCGCCACCCCAGACAGGTGCAGCATGTTAGATTATACCATTATATCATTCCTTTATCGTGTACCTCAAACAATACTCCCAATCACGTCTCCTCACGATAGCCAAGTCCGCAAAGGAGGGTCTTTCAGCATACGGTTGGGTAGGTTAATCGAAAATTTATAACTCGGACTATCCTATGGCAACCTATAGAAGTGGAAAGGAAGGAGGGGTAGTGTGACGATTGGATTCCAACTTTGTCAACCGGTGGGCTGTGTGACGATTGATTGATTGATTGATTGATTGATTGATTGATTGATTTCATTTCCGTCCTGAGGGCAAGGTACATAAGCCCACTAGACCTCCTCACCTCCTCATGGAGTAAAAGGACGTGCTAGGCTAGCTCAACATGATTTCCACCCATAGCTTCCACCATCCTTAGCCATCTAGCAATTCAGCGGCTCAAGGCCTGTGATAGTTCGAGCCCGGCCCCCGTCAGCGGGGCGGCGGCATCCCTCTGCGCTGGCTATACCACATGCCCGCAACCTTGTGTCAGTTAGCCCCCAAGGAGGCATCCCCCTGAATCTAGCAGCAGCGGCTCGCATGGATGTGGCTTGTCCTGCAAGTCTCATGGAATACGAGTCACATAAAGACAGAGAGGAGGGGCCTAAACGAAGGCGTGTCAGCCCGGCTTGGCACTTTCAAAGGACCATTTACTGCATGCGGAAGGGATCTGAACATGACATGGGGATAGCGTCAAAAGACTCCGTTGGTGGTACTTTATGATACTCCATGGGCAACCAAGCCTGCCTCACAGCCACGTTTGCATCCATGGACGCAATGATGATAACAGCATCGCCATCACCGAATGCTAGCTCACAAACCTCTTCTTATCCTGAACCGTTGATACGAGTTGAGAATGAGGTACATGTCCTTTGATTCCTGTGGCCGCCATCCCTCGCTTGGCATGCTCATGCCGATGGTCTGTTGCCGCTTCTACTTAGTCTCTACGCGACGTGCCATAGGGTGTGGAGGCATGACCCTATTTCTCAAGTCTGCCTTGCCCATGTTTGTGGAGGTGCGGTGAGTGATACCAGCTCTAGACATCAGGTTAAACACTCATGGGGGAGGGGAATCAAGCCATCGATTCGCTCTCCCCTTCGGGTCAACGGGACCGGGGTGAAAGATCAGAGGGTGTGGAATCACATTAGGCAACTCGGTCATTTTGTTAGACCAAACATGCCGGGGCACCCTCACAAAACTGCTCAAGGGGCTGATCCTATAGTTCTATTACAGGACGTGGTCGTGACCATTCAGCCAATGCATGCCTAGATCCACCAAGAGCTCGTGATGGGTTGCAGTCTTCATTATCCACCACCCTCCTGCAACACCCCCACACCCCCCTTAAAGTATGCCTCAGCCATGCGCCGACTAAACTCATGCTGCAGAGCTACTTAGAACCTGCGCAGAGCTCTGATGCTAAGAGGGGTTGGGTGGGTGTCAGCCCTTGGGACGCCGTTGACCTGCGTGAGAATAAATACCTGGCGATCACCAGGAACGATCTCGGGCAACTCTTTTATGTAAATAACACGACCCATTTGCATTCTTCTCATTACCATGCACTCACTTACTTACTGGCAGTCAGTTATGGTGTATGCGGCATTCTTCTTGAGTACCGTTATTAACCTGGTGGGCCTGGTTAATATTGTATTGTTTTTTCAAAAAGTTTCTGAGTCCCAAGCACTCTGTAATCGACACAAACGCGTGTTCACGATCCTCGCCATAGCCCAGATCATCATCGCAATGGCAACTGGGCTAGTATTTGCAACTTTGGCGTGGAAAAAAGGGATGGATTGGCCGTTATACTTAGCGTACTCCATCATTCTCTCTAGCATGATTAGAGAGGTAAGTTGTCGTTCCGATTGCGAGCATGACTAATAATCTATATATAGTGCTTATGGTCGAGTGGTTCCTGGAGTGTGGATCAGAAATATTTCATTCCCTGGCCCTTAATATCAATCACGGCTATTACAGGAATGCTGTTTATCGTCGGCAATTTGCTGGAGACTCGGTATACGCTTTTTAAGCACATTCCTGCTGCATCGGCTGTTGCTTTCCGGTTCTGGATGGTGCTGGAATGGGTGATTGTTATTTCAGGCTCCTCGACATCCTTGACTCTCTTCAAAATGCGTCTGATGCTTGGTGTTTTGGCATGGATGGTGGCCACTACTGCTTTGACAATGGAGTCACAGTTAGAGAGAGACTTGGTATGTTGTCACCTACGCGATTAATTCTTCGTCTCGTCCAGGCTAATATCTCAGGTGCTCGCAAATACCTATGCAACTTACGACTTCCTGGCTCGTGCGACATCACTGGTTGATAGACTGCGTACTCAGAACCTATTTGTCCGACTACGTTCAATCTTCGTGTTTAAGTGGCCTTATATGGGATTCAGGGGTAGACGGGCATCACAAGCGTCGAGTGAAATCCAACTGGGGGAGTTTGGTTTGGCGCGAACGAGATGAGGACTAAGAGTGGCCAACTGGAGAGAATCAACTGCCATGGTCATCGTTGGTACACCTTTGATTCCTTATTTAATGTCCTCACTTCACAAAAGCTTGGCTCGTCAACGTGCAAGGATGATGCCTCTCATCCTCTGCGTTCTGTGTGTGGGGAATCGTTGCCTTATCCATTCCTGCAGAATAGTCAAACCCAATTAAAAGCAATGGCAAATTAGCCTGAAGGAAAACACGTGCATTCAATATACTACTTGTCTGGGTTTTGTACTAACGCCTCGCATTGGCGGCATCCGAGGAGCGTAGGCAATTCCACAGCCCCGATTTTATAATTTTATAATATCTTGGACAAGACACTACCACCCAAGCCCGAGCCACATGGGCTCGCGATTGCGTTGATCAATGGATTGATTGGTTGGTTTAGTAGGCCTGACGAGGAGAGGGACAACTACTCAGAGATTCTAGAAAGTTCTAGCGCATGTGACCACTCGTCGCCTTAATCCACTTGTTGCCTTCATGACCGGCCTAGTGACCTGGTGTGTGTGAGTCCACTAGTCCTTAAAGCGTAGATTCATTTTAGAGGGTTTCCAGAAGCTTCGATACTCCACTTAGCTCGTCTCTTCTTGAGCCCTGCCATGACTACACTGGGCTATTACGGTATCTGTTCTCGCATTCTGGTAACGGTCGGGTTGTCCGAGCAAAGCACATGCTTTGAGAAGGTGACCGCAAACGGAAAAAGCAAAGACTCAAGTTGGCGGACCGCTTAGCTGTTGAGGATAGGACACAGAACACTTGGAGAAGTTTGCCCTCAAGTGGAAGAGCCAGGTAGAGAGAGAAAATATGGGGCGTCCGAGAGATCAAGACCAATCGTTGGAACTGTAAATAGCCTAGCGTCCTGGTCCTATGAGGTTTGTTCTTCTGGTCGGAATAAATTTCATTCATTCAATCCTCATTGGCCGCTGTGGGCGGTTCTGCCATGATCGACCGCCTGCCATCCATGGGGCGTGACAAGCTGTACTGAGACTGGTCCCGATAGCCCCATTGGTCGAGATTGTCGGATAGACCTCTACTTCGAATGTCCTAGGCTGGGGTTTGGCCGAGATTGTCGGATAGACCTTTGCGTCAAGTGTCCTAAGGCGGGGTCTATTCGAGCTCACCACGAAAGGACGCGAAAGCAGGTCCCGGGCTTCAAACTCTTATGCTTAAGAAAAGTAAAAAGTGAGCAAAATATTTCTAATTTCTAAATTCTATGTACAGACATTTCTCTGTCGTCTAAAATAATCGAGGATGGACAGGGCACCGCGCGGGGCGGGCGTGAACTGCTGTTCAATGTTCATTTAAGCATCGAACAACGAAGCGGGACGTGCCACGTGATTGGAAGGCCTAGGCTTATGATGTAAGAGTGGGTATCATCAGCCCCAGCCACAAGAGTATTGTGGCTCAGTAAAATCACATTAAGCGACATTTTCATGCCTGGCACGCGCAAAGGAAAAAACCGGGCAGAGGGCGTTGGCAAAGGACAGACCCTGGCTCTTGACCTGACATTCAGCTCGCTCCCCAAGCTTTAAATAGTGGGGTCGTAAGGGCGATCCAACATACTTCAACATGGCACAATCGACGCCCCTCGTAGGACTCCAGGTCGACCCAGGGTAGTGACAGAAAATATGTGGCTGGCTTTGCAGAGCCAATTAGATCAATACCCTTGCATGAGCCAACAAGGCATGGCTGATTTTCTTCATAACCAATATCGTGTCAGGGTGTCACGATTCACTATCGGTAGAACGCTAAAACGAGCCGGATGGACTAAGAAGGTCACACAAATATCGCAATCTTGTTTAGCCGGCATTTCCGATGGAGGCAAGTGCTTCTCGTTGACGATGTGGATGTCACTCTCGTGCGCACGGCGTAGGATAAAAGGAAGCCCCGCAAAATGCCTCGAACTCCTCCCCTGCACTTTTATCCGTGCACTGCCGCCAGCCGTGCTGCCGCACGCCACTTCGCGCGGGCAATATCAGGTCCAAAGCGAGGCTAGGGCAGAAAGCGTAAGAAGGGCTTGAGGAACATCTGCCCATTGGCCAGACGAGATCCAGGTCCATACGCTCCGTGACGAAGATCTCCCGACCGGGCACGAGCTGGTAGTGGAGCGGACGCAGCGGCATGGGCCACCCCGCGACCCAGAGTCAGCTGTGAATGCTGGCCGGCCGCTCCAAGTCGAGCTCCTCCTCAATGCAGGTCGTGACTCGACGACTCGCGGCGGCCAAGTCACGAAGCTCTGTGCGGTACGATGCAGGCGAGGCTGGACGTGATCGTGTCGCGACGCGTCGGCGCCATGCTCCTCTCGTACTCGATTGGCTGGGATGGAGAACGGAGAACTCTATTGACAGTTTTGTTAGCCCGAACACGTCGGCGATGGGGAAGCACGAACTCGAGTACCCTTGAAGAGACGAGACACAACAATAACGCATGATTGGTGAAGAGCGTGTGATGCGCCCTGCCGTACTAGCATGAGAACGATATTATTGGGCGAGAGGTGCCCATTCAACTGCGAGTAAGCGCCCGCGGTCGAGGGGGGGTGGCCTCAGCACATGACTGATGATAAATTTCTTAGCGGCTTGCTTCTGCCTAATGTTGCCCAACCGCTTTTTGTTTGAGCGAAGGTCGCGGTGTCCTGGCTTCATTCATAATCGTTGTTCTTTTTTGAGGTACTGTACGCTCTGTCAATCGAACTTTAGCGCAGATCCTAAAATCCCACTGAACCCCCGCGATTAGAGGGGACAAGTTGCGCTGTCAGGTTGGTTGTTGTGCTTGGCGACCACAGCGGTCTGCAGGCGGATCCAGCTTGTCCAGGTAGAGGCAAGTGCTCTTTCTGAGAAACCTCGGCGACCAAACACTAATTGTCCTTTGTAGCTCACTTTGCGTCTGGATCATCCTGCGAGCGAACATGTCTAATCCGAACGACTACACCGTTGGCTGGATCTGCGCCATAACTACGGAGTACGTTGCCGCGCAGGAATTTCTCGACCAAGAACACGAAGGACCGGAATATGTGTCTCCCAATGACACCAACCATTACACACTAGGCAAAGTTGGGAAGCACAATGTCGTCATCGCCGTCTTGCCCGACAACGAGTACGGAAAATCCTCTGCCGCAAGCGTTGCAAGAGATATGCTGCACAGCTTTCCTAATGTCAGAATCGGTTTGATGGTCGGCATCGCCGGAGGTGCGCCTGGAAAGCATGATATCCGTCTTGGGGATATTGTGGTCAGCTCTGCTGGCAATGGAAAGGGTGGGGTGTTCGGGTACGACTTTGGTAAAGCGATACAAGGACGGGACTTCCAAGAGACAGGGCTCTTAAACCAGCCACCAACCCTCCTTCGGACGACAGTGAGTGGACTCAAGGCCCGCTACGAGAGGAAAGGGCATCAACTCGCAGCGACTACCAACATGATTCTCGAGAAGAACCCAAGGCTCCGGGGGAAGTACAAACAGCCAGAAACAGGTGCCGACAGACTATTCAAACCCGAAGTTACTCACGACTTAAGCTGTGCGGCGATCTGTAGTGATGATGTATCAAACTTGGTATTGCGACCCGAAAGGACCAAGAACGAAGACAACCCAGCCATTCATTACGGTCTTATTGCTTCAGCAGACCGACTGATGAAGGACGCTTCGGCTCGAGATAGACTTTCAGAGGAAAAGGACGTTCTTTGTTTCGAAATGGAAGCGGCTGGGCTGATGAACCATTTTCCCTGTCTCGTCATTCGTGGTATATGCGACTACTCGGACTCCCACAAGAACAAGGAGTGGCAGGGCTATGCAGCAATGGTGGCTGCTGCATATGCAAAGGATCTTCTCTATCAAATAGCTCCAAACAGGGTTGAAGCTGAAAAGAAGATCGGCGATATTCTATCCGGTAATTCTAAGGTTTAGAATCATACTATTAATACATGTTAATTATATATAGGCCTCCAAGGAGTTGCAGAAGAGTCCCGGGACATTGCAAAGGAGCAGCTCCAAGCCCAGAAAGATCTAGCCAAGGAGAGGCTGTCCAAAGAAGAACAAAAGTGTCACCAGCTGTTCCGCCTCACAGCCGGCAGCAGGGACGCCACATACGAGTGGTATAAAGACCGAGTGGAAGAAAGGGTTGAAGACACGTGCATGTGGTTCCTCAAGCACGAGCACTTCCAGACGTGGTTGAACCAAGAGTCTGGCCCCCTGCTGGTCTCAGCGGATCCTGGCTGTGGAAAGTCGGTGCTGGCCAAGTACCTGATCGACCACGGTCTGCCACGATCGACAACTATCTGCTACTTCTTCTTCAAAGACCAAGACCAGAACACCGTCCGGCAAGCACTTTGCGCACTGCTTCACCAGCTCTTCTCTCAGAAGCCGTCTCTGATCGAATATGCCATGACACAATTTCGAAAAGATGGGCCAGGTTTGATCAACTCTATGGAATCCCTCTGGAAGGTTCTACGAAATGCTACAAAAGATCCCCAGGCAGGACCTGTAATCCTGGTTCTTGATGCCCTGGACGAATGTGCCGAATTAGATTTTGCGGACCTAATGCGGAATGTGGAGAGCCAATTCCGCAACGACTATTTGGGCCATGGCAAGTTGAAGTATCTTCTAACATGCCGCCCGTATGACCAGATCGTGTCCAAGTTCCGCAGCCTATTGGACACTTTTCCAAATATCCATATACCAGGAGAGGAAGAGTCAGAAACGATCAGCCAGGAGGTAAATCACGTTATTACACGCCGGATCAATCAGCTGGGGATAAAGAAGCGCTTCTCATCCCAAATCAACAGCCACCTGGAGAAAAGACTACAAGAGACTACCCACCGCACGTATCTCTGGGTATACCTTGTGTTCGACTACTTGGAGAAAGAAGACTTTAAAAAGACACTAAAGGGGGTCGAGTCCGCTATTGCAACACTTCCGAGGAGTATCAATGAGGCATATGAGCAAATTCTTAATAAGACTAAAGAAGATCCGATGGTTTGGAAAGCCTTGAGTATTATCTTGGCAGCGAGCCGGCCGCTAACCCTCTCGGAAATGAACATTGCTGTGAATATAGACTATACATCACAGTCCATTGACGACCTCGACTTGGAGGATGACGAGGACTTCAAGATGCGTCTCAGATCTTGGTGTGGATTGTTCGTCTCGATCCATCAAGGCAGTATTTATTTCCTTCACCAAACAGCTCGCGAGTTTCTCCTCTCAGATTTGGCATCGCCCACAACTGTTTCGTCAGAGCTGCACTGGCATCACTCTATCACCACCCAAGACGCACACGCCGTTCTTGCGGAGCTCTGCGTGCTCTATCTGAACTTCTTCAACTCCAACGTTAGCCTTTCGACAGATGTAAATAGCGACGGCGGCCACTCCGTTGATAGCCACGCCTTCTTAGATTACTCGGCCAAAACTTGGGGCGCTCACTTCCGCGAGGCTGGTATCATCGATGATGCTACCATTATACCTTTCGCTCTGAGAATTTGTGATCCGGATTCGAAGAGCTACTCGGTATGGTTTAGAATTTATTGGAAGACTACACGTATGAGGACTACTAAGCATTTTACGGATCTTATGGTAGCGTCGTACTATGGCCACCTTATCGTTGTCAAGCTACTTCTCGAAAAGGGTGCGAAGATCGAGGCGAAAGACAGCGGGCATGGTCGGACGCCACTATCGTGGGCGGCCGAGAACGGGCGCGAGGCCATCGTCAAGCTGCTGCTCGAGAAGGGCGCCGACGTCGAGTCCAAGGACGAAGATGGTGAGACGCCGCTATGGCGGGCCACCGGGAACGGGCACGAGGCCATCGTCAAGCTGCTGCTCGAGAAGGGCGCCGACGTCGAGTCCAAGGACGAAGATGGTCAGACGTCGCTATCGTGGGTCGCCCGGAATGGGCACGCGGCCATCGTCAAGCTGCTGCTCGAGAAGGGCGCCGACGTCGAGTCCAAGGACGAGTATGGTCGGACGCCGCTATGGTGGGCCGCCTGGAACGGGCACGAGGCCATCGTCAAGCTGCTGCTCGAGAAGGGCGCCGACGTCGAGTCCAAGGACGAAGATGGTCGGACGCCGCTGTGGCGGGCCGCCGGGAACGGGCACGAGGCCATCGTCAAGCTGCTGCTCGAGAAGGGCGCCGACGTCGAGTCCAAGGGCGAAGATGGTGAGACGCCGCTATTGTGGGCCGCCGGGAACGGGCACGAGGCTATCGTCAAGCTGCTGCTCGAGAAGGGCGCTGACGTCGAGGCCAAGGATAAATATGGTCAGACGCCGCTATTGCGGGCCGCCGGTAACGGGCACGAGGCCATCGTCAAGCTGCTGCTCGAGAAGGGCGCGAAGATCGAGGCGGAAGACAGCGAGTATAGTCAGACGCCGCTATCGTTGGCCGCCCGGAATGGGCACGCGGCCATCGTCAAGCTGCTGCTCGATAAGGGCGCCGACGTTGAGTGCAAGGACAAATATGGTCGGATGCCGCTATCGTTAGCCGCCCAGAATGTGCATGAGGCCATCGTCAAGCTGCTGCTCAAGAAGGGCGCCGACGTCGAGTCCAAGGACGAGTATGGTCGGACGCCGCTATGGTGGGCCGCCTGGAACGGGCACGAGGCCATCGTCAAGCTGCTGCTCGAGAAGGGCGCTGACGTCGAGGCCAAGGATAAATATGGTCAGACGCCGCTATTGCGGGCCGCCGGTAACGGGCACGAGGCCATCGTCAAGTTGCTGCTCGATAAGGGCGCCGACGTCGAGTGCAAGGACAAATGTAGTCAGACGCTGCTATCGTTGGCCGCCCAGAATGGGCACGAGGCCATCATCAAGCTGCTGCTCAAGAAGGGCGCCGACGTTGAGTCCCAGGACGAAGATGGCCAGACGCTGCTATCGTTAGCCTCCTGGAATGGGCACGAGGCCATCGTCAAGCTGCTGCTCGATAAGGGCGCCGACGTCGAGTGCAAGGACAAATATGGTCGGACGCTACTATTGTTAGCCGCCTGGAATGGGCACGAGGCCATCGTCAAGCTGCTGCTCGAGAAGGGCGCGAAGATCGAGGCGGAAGACAGCGAGTATGGTCAGACGCCGCTATCGTTGGCCGCCCGGAATGGGCACGAGGCCAGCGTCAAGCTGCTGCTTGAGAAGGGCGCCGACGTCGAGGCCAAAGACAGCGAGTATGATCGGACGCCGCTATCGTGGGCCGCCGAGAATGGGCACAAGGCCGTCGTCAAGCTGCTGCTCGAGAAGGGCGCCGAGATCGAGGCCAAGGGCGAATTTGGTCAGACGCCGCTATCGCAGGCCGCCGAGAACGGGCACGAGGCCGTGGTGAGGTTGCTTCTCGACACGGGCAAGGTCGACGTCGACGCGAGAGACAAGAATGGCCGATCACCGCTCTCGTGGGCCGCCGAGAATGAGCACGAGGCCGTCGTCAAGCTGCTGCTCGATAAGGGCGCCGACGTCGAGTCCAAAGACAGCGAGTATGATCGGACGCCGCTATCGTGGGCCGCCGAGAATTGGCGCGAGGCCACCGTCAAGCTGCTGCTCGAGACTGGCGCCGACGTTGAGGCTAAAGACAGCGAGTATGGTGCGACGCCGCTATGGTGGGCCGCCAAGAATTGGCACGAGGCCATCGTCCAGCTGCTGCTTGGGAAGGGCGCCGATGTCGAGGCCAAGGACGAGCGTGGTCGGACGCCGCTATTGCAGGCTGCTGGGTATGGGCGCGAGGCCACTGTCAAGCTGCTGCTTGAGAAGGGCGCCGACGTCAAGTCCAAGGATGAAGATGATCGGACGCCGCTATTGTGGGCCGCCGAGAATGGGCACGAGGCCAGTGTCAAGCTGCTGCTTGAGAAGGGCGCCGACGTCGAGGCCAAAGACAGCGAGTATGATCGGACGCCGCTATCGTGGGCCGCCGAGAATGGGCACAAGGCCGTCGTCAAGCTGCTGCTCGAGAAGGGCGCCGAGATCGAGGCCAAGGGCGAATTTGGTCAGACGCCGCTATCGCAGGCTGCCCGTAACGGGCACGAGGCCACGGTCAAGCTGCTGCTCAAGAAGGGCGCCGGTGTCGAGTCCGAGGACAAATATGGTCAGACGCCGCTATGGTGGGCCGCCGAGAATGAGCACGAGGCCGTCGTCAAGCTGCTGCTCGATAAGGGCGCCGACGCCGAGTCCAAGGCCAAGCATAGTCGGACGCCGCTATGGCGGGCCGCGGAGAGGGGGCACGCGGCCATGGTCAAACTGTTGCTCGAGAAGGGCGCCGATGTCGAGGCCAAGGACGAGCGTGGTCGGACGCCGCTATTGCAGGCTGCTGGGTATGGGCGCGAGGCCACTGTTAAGCTGCTGCTTGAGAAGGGCGCCGACGTCAAGTCCAAGGATGAAGATGATCGGACGCCGCTATGGTGGGCCGCCGCGCATGAGCACGAGGCCATCGTCAAGCTGCTGCTCGAGAAGGGTGCCAACGTCGAGGCCAAAGATAGCGAGTATGGTCAGACGCCGCTATCGCAGGCCGCCGAGAATGGGCATGAGGCCATCGTCAAGCTGCTGCTCGAGAAGGGCGCCGACGTCGAGTCCAAGGACGAAGATGGTGCGACGCCGCTATGGTGGGCCGCCGAGAATGGGCATGAGGCTATCGTCAAGCTGCTGCTCGAGAAGGGCGCTGACGTCGAGTCCAAGGACGAAGATGGTCAGACGCCGCTATCGCAGGCCGCCGAGAACGGGCACGAGGCCGTGGTGAGGTTGCTTCTCGACACGGGCAAGGTCGACGTCGACGCGAGAGACAAGAATGGCCGATCACCGCTCTCGTGGGCCGCCGAGAACGGACACGAGGAGGTGGTCAAGATGCTCCTCGACACGGGCAAGGTCAATGTCGACTCGAGAGACAAGAATGGCCGATCGCCGCTCTCGTGGGCTGCCGCTGCCACGTATGGAAACGAGGCGGTGGTCAAGATGCTCCTCGACACGGGCAAGGTCGAGGTCGACTCGAGAGACAAGAATGGCCGATCGCCGCTCTCGTGGGCTGCCGCTGCCACGTATGGAAACGAGGCGGTGGTCAAGATGCTCCTCGACACGGGCAAGGTCGAGGTCGACTCGAGAGACAAGAATGGCCGATCGCCGCTCTCGTGGGCTGCCGCTGCCACGTATGGAAACGAGGCGGTGGTCAAGATGCTCCTCGACACAGGCAAGGTCGACGTCGACTCGAGAGACGAGAATGGCCGATCGCCGCTCTTATGGGCTGCCGAGAAGGGACGCAAGGGCAAGTATGGTGGAATGCCGCTTCCGCGGGCCGCCGAAAAGGGATATGAGGCGGTGGTCAAGCTGCTCCTCGACACGGGCAAGGTTGACGTTAACTCGAGAGATAAAGAGGATGGCCGATCGGCGCTCTCGTGGGCCGCTGAGGAGGGAAACGAGGCGGTGGTCAAGATGCTCCTCGACACGGGCAAGGTCGAGGTCGACTTGAGAGATAAGAATGGCCGATCGGCGCTCTCGTGGGCCGCTGAGGAGGGAAACGAGGCGGTGGTCAAGATGCTTGTTGATATGGGCAAGGTCGACATCGACGCGAGAGACACAGAGTATGACGGGACGCCGCTCTCGTGGGCCGCCGAGAATGGACATGAGGCGGTAGTCAAGCTGCTTGTTGATACGGGGAAGGTTGACGTCGACTCGAGAGATAAGGATAACCGGACGCCGCTCTGGTGGGCTGCAACGAATGGACATCAGGCGGTGGTCAAGTTGCTTGTCGATACGGGCAAGGTTGATGTCGACTTGAGAGATAAGGATGACCGGACGCCGCTCTGGTGGGCCGCTGGGAACGGACACGAGGCGGTGGTCAAGTTGCTTGTCGATATGGGCAAGGTCGATATCGACTCGAGAGACAAGTATGGCTGGACGCCGCTCTCGAGGGCCGCCGGGAATGGACATGAGGCCGTGGTCAAGATGCTTCTCGACACTAGAAAGGTCGACGTCGACGCAAGAGACACAGACTATGACCAGACGCCGCTCTTGTGGGCCGCCGAGAAGGGACACGAGGCGGTGGTCAAGCTGCTCCTCGACACGGGCAAGGTCGATGTCGACGCGAGAGACAATGAGTTCGGCCTGACGCCGCTCTCGTTAGCTGCCTCGTTGGCTGCCCGGTACGGACACAATGCCGTGGTCAAGCTGCTCCTCGACACAGGCAAGGTCGACGTCGACGCGAGAGACAAGAATGGCAGGACGCCGCTCTCGTGGGCCGCCGAGAGCGGAAACGAGGCGGTCGTCAAATTGCTCCTCGACCCAGGCAAGGTCGACGTCGACTCAAGAGACAAGAATGGCCGATCGCCGCTCTCTTGGGCCGCCGAGTATGGACACGATGCCGTGGTGAGGTTGCTCGTCGACACAGGCAAGGTCGACATGGCTGCAGAAGATGTATGCGGTCTGACTGCATCTCAATTCGCGTACTTTAATCATCATACAAGGATAGATGACTTATTACTAGCACGGGGGGCCCCGACTATACCTGACTTCTACGGCCTACAGGCTTTATTCGCCGAACCCCCAAGTACCATCTGATATGATGCTCTCCACCTGGTTCACATTTTTCCAGTATTATTCGATGTTTACGCAGTCTCTGAAAGTCCTAATAGCAGTGCTTTACCCAAGCTGCGTGCCAATCCTTAAGCTGTTCTTCTGATGATCTTGATCTTAAAGTTCAGGCAAGAACCTTTCGTACATACGGACTCGTTACGAATTGCGTATGGCAGTTCTGTTCTTCGTTACTTCAGGCCAATTGCTACAGTGGCCTCAATGACGCTAGAAAGGGCGACGAGGAAGGGATCATGACTCAAGATGCTGGTGTACATTTGGACCAGTCGTAGTGGTAGACAGTTTGTGAGAGCTTCGACACAGAAGGGTGGAGTATCATGTCATCAATTCACGACACCCATGCTCTGCCCTAGGGCTGCTTCGCTCCCTCATGTCCGCTGCCGTCGGTCCCCTGTCCTTCGCATTTTGACATGTAAATCTTTCGATCTCTTCGCTATGGTCTTCGATACGCTCCCATCAGCGTGGGTAGAGCAGTCAGAACAGATGTGGTGACTCTTCGAGTCACGCACATGCTGTTGCAAGCTCTCCAAAGAGCCAAATGGCCTTTCGCACCTTGTGCAATAGGCATGGCGGCTTGAATCGCGAATGTGTCGCTCGAGCGCCGCCTCAGACACGAAACCTCTTTCGCAGTAACTCATCGCCATGAGCAGAAGAAAATGTGACTATCCGCAATGTGCATGAATGAAAGGTAAACGCTGCGGGGTAAACCCATGTGGTCGCAAGGCTGCGAGGAAAAGGGCGGGGAACAAGGCTGGGTGGTACTCTCTTGACTGGGCGAAGGCGCGTAATGGGTGAATGTCATTGGTTCTGGTGATTGGGTATTTTGCTACTATTGGATACGGTCCGTCACATTCGATCAAGAGGTTAGTGTTCAATAGGGTGTGGATCCTGAGTCTGTTGATTGTCTTGATCTTGGATGCCTCCGGCCCCCTCTTTTCTTAAGAGGGGTTTTTAGTCATCTGACCATAAGTTTTCGGTCATTAGCTGTCACGGTGTGTATTTTGGATTACTGGGCGTGCAATTGTTATAGCAATATCCTTCTAGCTACTTCAGCATAAAGGATGTACAGGAACTCAGAGCGGGGACCTGCCGCAATCAAGAACAGACATACACCCAATCAGACACATCAGACAATCTGGGCTCGTGACATTAGCTGCAAAACCACAAAACACGTTTGATTGATAGTAAAATTCCAACAAATGTATAAATTATAATACTGCTAACCGTATGCTAAGGCTCCTCTCGGCCCTTCAACTTCGTACAGTAATGTACTTGAAGAGACCCATATGATCGTCGACCCGGAAATCTCGCGTTGAACCGCCGATGAATCTCTGACCAGGTGAGCTGTTGAGATAACTGGCCATTTTCGCCCTCCTTCAATTCAAGGAGGAAACTGTCTTCTTCCGGTGTGAACTTGGCTTTCGCACCCTCCCCACGATTTACTCGGCCGGTCGAGCCTGCAAATGTTCGGCGGCGCCTGTTATCAATAGCATCGCCCGCGTTGTCATGCTTCGAGCACATGTCCCAGTCAAACTGTAACTGAAAGGTGGCTACACCATCGAGAACAACCCGCTTCAGTATGACGTTATCAATTTGCCATTCCTGAAATGTCGCAGAATCATGCTCAGTATCTGAATCGTCTGATGTAGTGTATGACGAGGACGGGCTGAGTATTCGAGGTGCTGGCGTCCGATCACTTGGTACCGATCGTGCGGTGTTCGTTGGGCGTTGGCGAGTGGTATGCCCGTAGCGACGGCGCTTGATGCTAGCCAAGGGCTCATGGGAACGACGGCGTTTGTGTCGACGCTTTGTATAAGCCTCATCCTCATCCTCGTCGCCATCATGATCCAACTCGCTGTCCTCGAGGCTCTGAGCAAGACGGTATTTGGCATCGTCAAGCAAGGCCTCAATAGGAACGCTCCCACTGCAACGCTTTGACCTGTCGCCCCCGTCGAGCTCTGGAGACCGTTGACCTCTTTCGTCGTTATCGACATCGGCGTCGCCTTCGCCGTCGTCACTCTCATAGTAATCACCATGGAGGATATATGAACCTCGGGCACTTCGTCTAGGGGTCGGTGCACGGGAGCCTCCTGACCCTGTAGAACAAGACTCACCATCGCCTCCACAACGGCCTCGGCCCCCAATCCTGTCATCAACTGGTTGCTTCCCCGAAGAGCAGACTTCAGGC